>NC_052515.1:32774471-32839471 GCF_014356525.2 Nilaparvata lugens | reverse complement strand
GTGTGTAAATGTGTGTAAATCAGCCTCCCCGCAATGTATGTTCATTTCTCACCTCCCCGTTTGTTACCTTGTTCCAGTATGTGTGTGTGTGTGTGTGTGTGTGTGTGTGTGTGGTGGTGTGTGTGTGGTGTGTTGTGTGTGTGTGTGTGGTGTGTGTGTGTGTGTGTGTGTGTGTGTGGTGTGTGTGTGTGTGTGTGTGTGTGTGTGTGTGTTGTGTGTGTGTGTGTGTGTGTGTGTGTGTGTGGTGTGTGTGTGTGGTGTGTGTGTGTGTGTGTGTGTGTGTGTGTGTGTGGTGTGTGTGTGTGTGGGTGTGTGTGTGTGTGGTGTGTGTGTGTGTGTGGGTGTGTGTGTGTGTGTGTGTGTGTGGTGTGTGTGTGTGTGTGTGTGTGTGTGTGTGGGTGTGTGTGTGTGTGTGTGGTGTGTGTGTGTGTGTATGAGTGTATGTGCGTCTGTGTACACGATATCTCATCTCTCAATTATTGATGGAATGACTTGAAATTTGGAACGTAAAGCCCTTACAATATAAGGATCCGACACGAACAATTTCGGTCAAATGCGATTAAAGATGGCGGCTAAGATGGCAAAAATGTTGTCAAAAATAGGGTTTTTCGCGATTTTCTCGAAAACGGCTCCAACGATTTTGATTAAAATCATACCTAAAAAAGTAATTGATAAGCTCTTTCAACTGCCACAAGTCTCATATCTGTAAAAATTTCAGGAGGTCCGCCTCATCTATGCAAAGTTTGATTTTAGATTCTCAATTATCAGGCTTTAGATAAAATTTAAACAAAAAATTTCGACTGTCTTTCTGTCTTTTAAACAGAAAAGATTGAGCATGAGAATCTCTACAATTAATGTTGAGTAACATTTTCACCTAAAATTGAAAATAAGCACGAAATTCGAGAAAATGTGATTATCTAATTGTAAACTGTTGACAACTGTTGATCCTATTAAATGATTCACTATGAAGAGATAGCAGACCTCGTGTGTCTCCAGCGTTATTGCCCTGTCACCAGATGGCTCAAATCTTTGAATAGTAGACTTGAGATACGCGGGAACACTAGCGTCAGGTGATCAATTTTCATAACGGCAAGGAAAGTTGTGTGAGTGCGCCACACCAGATTTTTCAACTTGAAAATAACCTCAGTTAGGGACGAAACTAGTTGTTGAACCATTTCAAAGTTTTTAAAGAATAAAAGGTACTACAAGATTTTTTTATTGTTTTCATTAAAAAGTAGCCCAAGTCAGTTAAGTGTTTTATGATAAATATAATTATATAAAGTTCTGAAATTAAATATATTGGCAAGGTACTGTGATTTTCAATTTTCAAGTACAGTACATTCAAAAAGACATAGATAACAAAATGGACTTACTGGAAAGTGGACTATATTTGAGCTAGATACAAAAATCGATTTTCCGCCGTCCTGAATAATTTTATTAGATTGAACATATATGATGTTTGTCAAGTTCCCTCTAATCTAAAAGGAATCATAAGGTCGGAAAAAGTCATACGTCCAAAAAACTATGTGTTGTACCTGGCTTAGCTGGCTTTATAACCAACCAGCTCAGATGGGACTAACATTGAATGCATTTTATATATTTTGGTGAATGAATTCAGTATTGTATCCAGTGGCGTAACGTACACCCCCGCTGCTCCCGTGGCGCGGGTGGCCGGGTCCCTAGGGGGCCCGGATAATATGTAGGCTAATATAGGTTTTTTGAAAAAATAAAATTACCGGATCTAGGGGGCCCGGGTTAGGGCCCGAAATGATAATAATTATATATTGCATACTTTAAAAAGAATAATTAAATAATCATGGAAGTAACTTTTGATAAAAAAGCAGAAATTTTATTGTGGAAAATGACAGGTTTCATTCATTGTGTAAGAAGAAATATGCAATAGAACAATGCTATCAGTCTGGTTATAAATTAATATCAAGAGAATACAAGTAGAAAATAATGAATAAGACAAGAAAGAAAATCAATCATTGTTCAAATCTAATCGTAATAATAATTATAATTCTATTGACAGAGCTTCAATAATTGTGTGCTGGTAGTGAGCTTATTGAAAAATTAGGAATGTTGTTTGGTTACAAATCATTAAAATTTATACATCCGGTGAGACAATCCAGACGAGACTGAGACTATTCAAACCACTTACTTATAGATAAGATTTACTTCTTTTCTCTCTGATTCAAACAAAGATTGTCAGGGATGGTTCTAAAGTAGATCGTTATCTTTATTTACTATCTTTAAGTAAGCATGTATCTTTAAGTAAATAGACATGTGGGAGAAAGAATCAAGGTGCTACTGTACCCAGAAAGCAGTGATTGCAGAACTTGGAGGCTTGTAGGAGACATCAAATCAAAGGTTTTTATAAATTATTATCTTTATTATTTCAATAATTATTCATGAATCTTAAGACTAGATACTACTTAGTAACTCCAGTTCTAGCTCTAAAGGTTGGATCTATATTTGTAGCTTGAAACATCATTCTTGACTTGAATCTTGAATTGTAGAATTCAATCGAGAACAAGTTTTATTTTTTCAACTAAGCTACGTAATTCACTCATGAAAGATGTACGTTCACATTAGAGTTTAATCAATCAATTCATCAATTCATTTATTTCACAAACAAACATAATGCTTGGGATTAATGGAGAAGGGGGCTGGAGAAAGGTGGTGAGATTTTAGAAGAGGGGCCCGGAATTTTTTTGCGGGGGGGCCCGGTTTGGAAACATTACGCCACTGATTGTATCAAGATTAATATGTGAACACATGAAAAATGTGTACTTTTTCATTGAATTGTGAAAAATCAATTTGATTTGGAACTATACTCTGGTTTCGAATTGGAATAGTCTACATTGTATTCCCAATCTTTCAAGTGTCACTCCAAGACTCTGATGCATGAGAAAATACAAGCTAATATTTTAGTAATTTCCTATTCTAATAACCAGTTGACTACTAATAGTATGTGTTTGTTTTCTCACATGCAATAGGCCCTAGTTTGTAAATTACAGAATTGAGGCTTGGTTGCACAAAAGTCTCTTAAATTTTAATCATGATTCAATGTCATGAGAGTCAATCAGGGAAGATATTCTTGAAAAGGAGCGCTTCTCTAATAGGCTCTCGTGACTGTAATCATAATTGAAATCCCAGAGGCTTTTGTGCAACTGGGCCATATAGTTAGTATAGTGACCATTGCAGACCTAAAACACACAAAAAAAACACCAAAAGCAGTGTTGCCAACTCACCGATAGCCTCACGCTGTTCCTCCTCTAGAGTTGACCAGTCGGGGTTGAACTTTTCGCAGATCTCCATCCAGAGATGTCGCTTGTAGGAGCGGTCACAGTACTCTGCCATTGTTGTGTCGTAGATCGCCGGACGCATGCGAACCTCCTCAATAAACTGGTCCATGTGTACGTTCTGTAGAGCAGTGTTGGTCATTGTCCTCTAGATTCCCACTATTTTCTAAAAATCCCCAGAGCCGTGTAGTTTGTGAGATGGTTAGGCTACCTGATGTAATTTCATAATGATGTTGGCTAATCTAACATTTGCACAATATTTGTTTGCCTAAACGAATGTAGTCTATTATAAATTTTGTTTATCTCCTATAAACCTGGAAGACGTAAGGTTTGTGAGATGGTTAGGCTCCTGATAAAACTTGATGAAGATGATAATATATCACGTCATATTATGGTAATGTCTAATACGTTGTAGCCTACTTTTTTTAGTATGGAGATTATTCTCCAATGAAACTGATCTTCTTATCAGTTTGGAATTTTTGCTCAGTGATGATAAGAATCTAGTGATAACGATCTAGTTATCTCATTAGTTTCTTGTCCATTTATCAAGTTATCTAGTTGTCAAACGTATCTAGTTATTTACTGCATCTAGTAAACACAAGTACTTGGCTCTATCATGTGTTCAGGTTGTACCAAAAATTGACTTGCCTCGTTTTCTCACTTTTCCCTGAATATTTTTCTTTTTTCCTAAATATTTTTCAATTTCTCCTTAATATTCTTCACTTTTTCCTATGTATTTCCACTATGACAGCAATTCTACAATCATTGGCACCGGATCAAAACAGTTCTCTACTTTATAACATTGTCAAGTTCAAATCGTAGTTTATAGCGTTGCTTATTGCAAATAATCACGGTCATAAAACAGAAAAAGGAATGTAATTTTGAGCAATAACAGTTGAAGAGGATAAATGTCCAGTTTCTAGATACAATAGAGATGTCCAGAGTCCACACTAAAATCGCCTAATATGACATTTGTTGAAACGGTCGACGTTTCGACGTTTTTCAATAAGAAACTTGATATTGGTGACACTTGGTGAATCCCCTTACACAGTCATTCAGTTGGAATTTGTTGTACCGTAGTTGTAGGCCAAGCTGTTTGCGAATGACGTTGAAAACGTTCAACTTGTGACGCTTTCAAAGTTAACGAATCATCACTCAAATAAAACGCAGTTGACGTCACACTACCGTTAAAATTAGCGCCCAATGAAACGTTTACAAATATTTTAACTTAACAGCCACGTGAAATGTCTCAGTTAAAACTGCAATTCAACGTTCAATCACGTTAAACGTTGAAACTAGCAACGATAATGTTCAACTACAAAACAGTTCCCAATTAGCGCCCAAACAAATGTTTTCCAGTATTTTAACTGAACGACCACGTGTAAGATTTCAGTTTAAACTTCAATTCAGCGTTAAAATAAATCACGTTAAACGTTGAACCTGACAATGAAATTGTTCAACTACAACAGTTCCCAAGCTCTAAGAAACAACCACGTGTTAAACCAAGATTAACCTCTATCACAGTTGGAAAGATGTCTGGGACTTCATGTAAACAGTTTTTACGCCGTGAATCATCAAATTAAATCAGTTCCCAATCATTACAACAGTTCCCAGCTCTAAGCAACAACCACGTGTTAAACCAATATTAACCTCTATCACAGATTCAGTTTGTTGGCTGTGCCTTTATGTAAACAGTTTTTACGCCGTGAATCATCAAATTAAATCGTTACTCGTTATTAACGATCGTTTTAAATTAAATCGTTAATCGTTACGAAGCACTAACAATCTAACCACGTGTTAGACCACAGTTTCAACGCGGTTTCCGTTGTTTTAACGCGTCTAACTTACGACCGACACCGTCTATCAACCTCTAACAAACACCCACGTGTGCACCTCGAATTCTACTCTCGATTTCACGCGATTCGCGAGCGACTGACGTTAGTATCGCGCGACAGGCGACGTTTCTAACGCGACAAAGCGACAGTAATGCTGTGTGTGGAACGTTTTCTGAGCGACTGAAGAGTGAGGAGGAGCCTCTAGCGTGTCTGGAGTAGACGCGACAACGTTGCAAGCCAGTCGAGCCAAGAGTTTGGTCGTTGTTTTGTTCGTTGGTTGGGTTCTCTTCGGAACGCGGCGCGTACGGACGTGGCGACGTAATACATTCTTTTTCTTTTTCTCTGCGCTGTTCTCCAACCGTCACTTCCTCTCTGTCTAACTTCTCAGTCACCGCTTCGCTCTCTCTTGCATACCGACTGTGGAGTCCGGCAACGCCACTCAAGCCAGAAGGAGAGGGAAGATGTGTGCCTGTAGTTTGTGTCTCGTTCCTTGTTTCTCCGCAACGGCTTCTCTCTCACTCTCTTGCGATGAGTCTACAACGCCACTCATGCCAGAAGGAGAGGGAAGATGTGTGCCTGTAGTTTGTGTCTCAGCTTTTGTTTCTCAGCAACGGCTTCTCTCTCACTCTCTTGCGATGAGTCTACAACGCCACTCATGCCAGAAGGAGAGGGAAGATGTGTGCCTGTAGTTTGTGTCTCTGCAACGGCTTCTCTCTCACTCTCTTGCGTTGAGTCCACAACGCCACTCATGCCAAAAAGAGAGGAAAAATGTGTGCCTGTAGTTTCGTTCCTTGTTCCTCTGCGACGGCTTCTCTCTCGCACACCCTTACCGTGAACTTACAACGCTGATCTAGCCAGACGAAGAGAGAAGTTTCTTGCTTCTCTGCAAAGGTCCACTCGCTCTCTCCCTTGCACATTCTTGCGAAGGGTCTACAACGCCGATCTAGCTTGACAAAGACGGAAGACGTATTTGTGTATGTTTTCTTCCTTCTCAGCACAGGTCTTTCTCTTGCACTCCATTGCGATGTGTCCACAACGCCAATCTAGCTAGAAAAGGAGGGAAGATTTTCTGGTTGTGCGTCGTTTCTTGTTTCTCTGCAAACGGCTTTCTCACTCACTCCCTTACACCCTCTATACTCACACAGTCACTCTCTCTTGCACTCCCTTGCCATCAAACTACAACGCCAATCCGGCGAGAAAGGGAGGGAAGATTTTAAAGTAAAGTTTATCTTCTCACTTGCACCCCCTTAGCAAATCTAGTGAGGCTATATATTTTGAGTTTCTGTTTTGTTTCTTGTTTCTTTTCAAATTGGTTTCTCTCTCTTTTGCGTTCCCTAGGTGAATATCAGTGAGATTCCCTCAAACTATTAGCATTGATAGAGTGGAAAGCGTTAATGTACTTTGAAAAATGACAAAAAGAAAAAGAAAGTAAATTAAATAAGGTGCTATTTCATAGGTACATGGGAGAATAAATAATTTTTATAGATACTTTATGAATAATTACAATGATAATAATAATTAAAAAAAAATAATAATAATAAAAAAAGGATGTACATATTTAATGTCATGAAAAAGAAAAAACAAAATATCACTTCTACACACACAAACATCAGAAAGGAAATAATTAGGTACTCCCGAGGCAAAGGCCTATATGGGAGTCCCAGCATGAAAAAATAAACCAGAAACACACTTATAATTTGTATATGAACAAAAATATAATAAAAAACTGAGGTAAACTTATGTATTATTTACATTAAAATATTAAAGGTTTGATTTAATCTGTTATATTGTGGTAACGGTGCTTGGTCGGGCTACAACTTACTAATTTTGTGTTAATAATAACAATGATGATAAAAATAATTCATTTATTTCACTGCAATTTACAGAAAATACAAACATGATTATACAAAAAGATTTCAAAGCATATTATCATAGAGAAACAATAGCGTAAGTAGATATCCCATGGTATAGGGAATTTATGTCGCAACTTTTACTTTTATCTCAAGCCGATTACTGTCGATTATTGTCAATTTTTACTGTTTTGTTGGGGTGACAGTGTATGAACGGCACAATTAGAGAGACTACCAGCGTCACACAGCTGCATAGGAAAGAACTATGTGAACTATCAGCTTGGGATAACAGTAAAAGTTGCGACACCCTATACCATGGGATATCTAAGCTATCGTTTCTCTATGATATTATAGGCCTAAGATTACATACAGAGTGATTCATATGTATGGGAACCCTTCAATAAATTGGAGACTGTTGTAGATATAATACTGTAACTTTCAGGATAATTGGTCAAATACTCTACTTTTTGACGTATAAATCAATTTCAATCCCTTAAAATGTATCAATTATTTCTTCAAAAACTCAAACTTCAATCAGCCCCCATTTTAAATAAAAGTATCATAGAACATTTTTATTGATGTCTTCTCTCTAGTTTTGAGAAGGCCTTTAAAATGATGTATCACACAATGGGTGTTTACGTTCAAAATCATTCCTTTAAAAATTAAAATTCTTCAATGTTGTTTTCCATCACGAACTGCTTATTATTAAATCACTTTTTGCTATTAGAAAAAACCACTAGCAGTCAAATATTTTACAATAAATGAATTATTGGTTGTCTTGGTTGTCAAGAAGATGGCGAACCTGCCGAAAGATCTCGTTGTCACAGTAAGTGATTAATTCATTTATTGTAAAATAACTGACTGCTAGTCGGTTTTTCTAATAGCAAAAAGTGATTTAAAACTTCAATCAGCGGCCATTTTGGATACAAGTATGACAGAGCATTTTTCTTGATGCCATCTTTCTTGTTTCAAAAAAGCCTTTAAAATTATGTACCGCACAATGGGTGTTTACATTTAAAATATTCGAGTTACAACACTTAAGTCAGCCTCTTATGAGGGGTTGAAATCCAGTTGTACGTCAAAAGGTAGAGTATTTGACCAATAACTTATCCTGAAAGTTACAGTATTATATCTACAACAGTCTTCAACTTATTGCAGGGTTCCCATACATATATGTATATTAATAATGTTAATATACATTACTTAATATACATACATTACGTTAATATACATTAACATACACACTCTGTATATTAATAATGTTATGTTGAAAGAATAAGACATCTTACCATACAATCAAATCATTAACTGATATTTTTTAAATTTTCAAGTCTTTGAATTTTTTCCTTCTTTATAGCATTAGACGTAATTAGACAAACCTTTTCTGTAAATTCATTCACCAATACAATTACAAATAATAATAAAGATATGATTAAGGCTAAGCACACACCAGTTAGTCAAGCCAAGACAAGACAAGATCAGACACAATACTTCACATAGTTTCTTATGAAGACATGTCTAATTGCAATGACTAATCGGTGTGTGTTGCGTCATAAGCAACTATGTGAAGTATTGTGTCTGATCTTCTCTTGTCTTGGCTTGACTAACTGGTGTGTGCCTAGCCTTAGCGAAAGGAACAGGCTTAGCCTTAAACTAGCCTTAACTAGCCTTAAACTAGCTTTAAACTAGCCTAAAACTAGCCTTAAACTAGCCGAAAGTTACCGTATTATATCTACAACAATCTCCAATCTATTGAAGGGTTCCCATACATATTACTCACTCTGTTTAAATGTCCACAGTGCTTAGTTCAGTGAGAAGGTTACGTTAATCTTCTTGAACTTATTTACCTTATCCTCAAACCTTGATGCAATTTCACTATGATCTCCGAAAGATTCATTATGTGAACAGAATCATTGTTTAGATTTGAAGTGAGGAGGTACAGAAGAAAGGAGAGGGAGAATGACGAAGCTTGTTTACTTCTTTGCTACGCTCTCTCTTCAACACTTGCGTACGCTAATGTTGTTAGAGGGAGAGGGTAGATGATGAGTTTATTTCTAATTGCGTCTGGTTTTCTTCAACGGTCTCTCTTGCATCAACAAATCTATGATAAGAAGATAATGAGATAAGAAGAGGTTTTTGCTTCTATCTTTTTCCTCATCATTTTCACCGGCGTTGTCAAGCTAGCAACAAAGAAAAAAAATCAAAATCAAAATAATTTATTTGCCAATCACAAAAATAATGATAATAAATAAAAACAAATACTTCATACTTATACAGAATAAAAAAAGAACGCAAAAGAGAACGCAGAGAGATTACATTTGAATTGGAAACAGAGGGAGGAGATTGGCTATACTCATTATTCTTTTTATCTTTTCCACTTTTTTTCGCCGTTCCCTTTCTTTCTTTCTCCTTTACCTTCGGTGTTCCTTTCTCTCTTTCCTTCGCTCATTCTCTTTCCGTTTTTTCGTCTCCTTCTAAACAATCTTTGATGATACACAAATTTTATAGTCAATTGACCAGCCAAAACAAGAGAGACAAAAAACAGTGAGAGTATTACTGAAAGAGAGAAAGAATGAGAAACGTGTGCAAAGGATGAGAACATGAACATCTTATGGACTCCACTAGAGAGCTTGAAGAAAATTTAGAAGACGAGAGAAAAACGCTGGAAGAGAAAGACAAACTGATAGGGTTGTCAAACGTCGGTGCAAGAAAGAGAAAGAAGAACGTCAACGAAAAGGGAAGCAAGTAGAGGAAGGTGTCTTCACAACCCTGACGTCACTGCAAAGAAGGTGTGTGAGAGAGAGAGTATGATAGGATGAGAAAGAGAGCGTGTGAGAGAGTGAGCGAGAGATTGATTGATTGATTAATTGCCTTTATTAGAGCGGAGTTTGGACTTCTGTTCCTCTCTGCCACATAACCCTTTACAGAATAAGAAAAAAATTAACTTAGGATTACAAAAATAATATATTACATATTATCTAATGATTGATTGATTGATTGATTGGTTGAATACTTCATTTATGTAGATTACAATATATATACTGGCTTATACACTTATATACAAGAGCTTACAATACAGCAAAATTATAGATGAATTTACATAATATAGACTAAGAAAATAATTATTGAACTGTATATGATATGAAAAAAGCTATTTGGAATAACTATAGATAATATTGTTATGCATCTACACAAATTGGTGGAGCTTTGGACATATCAATATGGAGAATATTCAAAATATCCTTTCCACCAACTCTCTACCAAATATGAGAGAGAGAGCGTGATAGTGTGAAAGAGTGGGTGAGAGAGAGTATGAGGTAGAAAGAAAGGAGAAAGAGTCAGTGAGTGCAGTGAGTGAGTGAGCGAGTGGGAGAGAGAGATTGATTGATTGAGTACTTTATTTATGTAGATTACAATATATACTGTCTTATATACTTATATACAATAGCTTACAATACAGAAAAATTATAGATGAATTTACATAATATAGACTAAGAAAATAATTATTGAACTGTATATGATATGAAAAAGCAATTTGTAATATAATAACTAAAGATAATAATTATATTGTTATGCATCTACATAAATTGGCGGAGCTTTGGACAGACATATCAATGCCCATTCTTCGGAAAGAATATTAAAAATATCCTCCCCACTAACTCTCTACCAAAAAGAGATAGAGTGTGTGAGCTAGAAAGAAAGGAGAAAAGTCGCCGATCAGACGCCTTGCAACTTGGAAGGTAGTTTGAGGAGGGCTGAAGATGAAGAGAGAGGACCGAAAATTGCCGAATAGAAGGATACAAGAGAAAGAGAAAGAGAAGAGTGGCGTGAGAAGTGCTTGTGGCGTTTCAAAAACGAACGACAAAACTAAGACCAAGTAGCTGTTGAGAGATTCACTTTCAACTGTCAGCATTCCATATAAATAACAGTGATGCCTCCCATTCCACCAATGCTGCCAGTTGGAGTCTCACTTGCTCATCACGCCGGTTGCCTAAACGTTGTAGATAGTCGGCTCTTGGTGATACGTCGTTTGCTGGCGTTTTTTGGTGCGTTGCACCAAAATGTAGCTTCAAAAATTAGTGAAGAACTACATTATTTGTGAAGAACTACAAGACTTAACCTATTTCGGACTATGTGTAACCTTATCTAATTGGATTTGATTTGATTTGATTGAGTACTTTATTAATGTAGATTACAATATATACTGGCTTATACACTTATATACAATAGCTTACAATACAGCAAAATTATACATGAATTTACATAATATAGACTAAGAAAATAATATTATTGAACTGTATATGATATGAAAAAGCAATTTGTAATATAATAACTATAGATAATAATCATATTGTTATGCATCTACATAAATTGGCGGAGCTTTGGACATATCAATGTCCATTCTTCGGAAAGAATATTAAAAATATCCTCCCCACTAACTCTCTACCAAAACTCTCCCAAATTTGGGAGAGGAATAGCACAAGGCTACCTTATTTTTTGTCTCCCTATCATTTTGATAATGTATTTATTGTATGAATGAATGGATAAATAGAGTAGGAAAAAGTTGGACAAAGAGCTAGACAGTAGACAAGTATAAAATTCTACAAATGTTTGACATTGTTCCATATTATTGCAATTTTGTGAATGGCAGGTTGTTAAGGTAGGGGCACACAGATCGTCATCGGACGGACGGCACGCATCGGACGGATCGGATTATTAGATTTGGAGTGCGCATACCTATACGGATACGGATAGGTATGCGCACTCCAATTATTAAAGGCAATGCATCAAATCTAAAGATGCGTACACATATTCGCGCTTCCAACCCGCACCGAGCACGCTCCTCCCTCGTACCGCCCTCGTTCCGCCCTCGTACCGCCCTCGTTCCGCCCTCGTTCCGCCCTCGTACCACAGTCGCTCCTCCCACGCACCCATCATGAACGTTACGGAAGATGTTAGATCTTCTCGCGTTCCCCAGTCGTACCACTGTTACTCCCCGGTCGATCATCAATCGCTCTGCTGGAGTGACGTTCGGTTGTGGAGCAGAGCGAAAGTCTGTACGCACCTTAATAATCCGATCCGTCCGATGCGTGCCGTCCGTCCGATGACGATCTGTGTGCGCCTACCTTTATCGGGCTGGTTCTGATATTTGGATAATAATAATAATATCGAATGACCTGGCCTGCTCAGGTCTGGTGTCAGAGTTTTCAGGTCGCAACTGGTCAATTTCAGGCCTCTGACATGACCTAACGACTGATTTTTAGGCAGCCGGGACCGTCGGTTAACGTGTCCGTCCGAAACACGGGAGTGGATATTTGGATGTATTTGGTTGATGTAAGGCATTGGTCTTGAGTGGGCTTGTTCAACACAGGGAAAATCATATTGTATTAAAGCTGCAAATTACAAAAGAATTCACAGCCAAAGCCGCTAATTGTCTCGGAGAGCCCACCTCAAAATCAGTTAAAGGACACACTGGAAGCTATGGGAAATCTGCTGCCATTTTCAACTTCTTAAGATGAACGAATTAAATCGAAAATCAACTAGTGCACCTCTTGGGCTGGAGAAATTGTTCCTGCTTATATATTTTATGCATATATTTTTGTGTATGTAAATAAATAAATTCTTATTGTACTAATTTTAAAATCCACAATTTGTAATAATTAGTAGTATATTATATTATGTGAATCAATACAACTTTATAGATTTCTCTGTACTGTATAGGTAATGAGTCAATTCTTGGGAAATGCTACTCAAGAATATCTTTCCTATCAACACTCTACTTGAAGAGATGGAGATCGATTGATTTATTTATTAATTGATTCAGTGCTTAATTCATGCAGATTACAATAGAGAAAGAGAGAGAGAGTGAGAGAGAGTTGGTAGAGAAAGAGTGAGAGAGAGTATTAGTTTGTGAGTGTGTGTTTCTATAGAAGAGAGCAAGAATGATAGAGAATGCCAAAAATCATGTTGTAAGAATAACGGACCAATGGCAGCTAGCCACTACTCTCTTCTGATTGGTGGATTGGAACGCCCACTGGTGTAGTTGTCAATTCTGCAGGTAGGTGGCACCAGTTACTGGATCGTACCTGTGCACCTCATAACATTTCTGAGTCTCAACTAACTATTGCTTGTTCAATACCTCACTATTTTGAGCCTCCTCGGCTGGAGAACCCGCTCATGAAATATTGTACTGATTTTGAAATCCGCAACTTGGAATAATTACATGTGAATGAATGAACGTTACAATTATTTATAATCCACTCCATGTATGAATATTGAATTGCTGCCTTGAGGCTGTGCAAAAGCTAAAAATAAACTTTCAGCTGGTGATATTTTTCAAAGTTTTTCGATTTGTATATCATCAATGTATCAAAATGAAAAAGTTTTCTTGGGAAATTTTTTTTTCGATGATTATTTTTTGAGATATGAGCGCTTAATATTTAAATTTTTGTGACCGAACATTTCAAATTCGGTAAGAGATAAATCAATGATATTTAGAGGATAAATTCTATATAGTATTGTTGATTGAATAAAATAAAAATCTTTCCAAAATGTCAATTTTTGAGAAAGTTATACAATTTACCAAAAATAACTGAACCAAAAGTTATTTTAGGTCATTTTTAGTAAATTGAATAACTTTCAAAAACTGATATTTTCAGTTAATTTTTGTTTTATTCAATCAACAATACCATGAAGAATTTATCCTCTAAATCTCATGGACTTATCTCTGCCCGAATTTGAAATATTCTGTCCCAATAATTTAAACTTTAGGCGCTCATATCTCAAACAGTAATGATCGAAAAAAAAATGTTCTCCTGTGAAAACTTTTTCATTTTGATAGATTTATGATATACAAATCGAAACACTTTGAAAAATATCACTAGTAGAAAGTTTATTCCTAGTCTTTGCACAGCCTAAATTTGATTCTAGGAGGGCAAAGTTAGGGCGCAGCCGGCCCTCTCTTACACTTAATCTTCATATAAGTAGATAATTCAGAATCAAAATTCGGGAATGGAATAGTAAAGCTATTCCTTATTTCACACCGCCGTAGCGTAGCTTGAAATACGTCTTTTAAACGACGTCGCCGACGTATCTCTCAATAATAATCTGTCGATTTGAAACCGGCGTAGCATAGATATGACGCAGGGGATGACGTTAGGAGATATGACGCATACTTTCCTCAAAATACTTATTTCAAGCAACCCTACAGCGGTGTGGAATAGGCTTGAGGGGTAACACTGTTTGAATAAAAATACTAAGAAGTTGTCAAAAAACCACTGATTTATTGATAATTAGAAAGACCGGTTTCGGTTATTACACCATTGTCAATCTCTGATAAACTTTTTTTCATTCAATATGAATAATTACCACAATATCAACTTCTCAACTACACAAAAAGTAACCCTGTTTCTTCATCCAGTCATTATATTATGATTATATGTTTTTATCATTGATAAATAAATATATTTAATACTATAGGGACGTACAGAGAAGACGCTAGTTTAGTTGCCGGTTGCACGCACATCTATTGAATTTAACCGTAGTTAAGTGACGTCATGTGACAAAAACAAAGAAAGAGCCCTCTAAACCAGTGAACGAAATCACTGCCTTGAGAACCGATGTATGAATCATACGAAAATATAAACCAGCGGTTAATCACAGTTATATTTGATAAGCTAACGTGTAACCAGGCCTGAAACTTGTGCTACCAATTTGATGTATTTTGAAGGAATAAATTTGATACAAAATAATGATACGGAAGTATTTGATACACAAAAAATGCATTTTGATACACATCAAATACATTTTGATACACAACAAACACATTTTGATACACAACAGATTCGTGATACGGCGATTCGTGGCTTTGCTATATTGATGTATTTTGAAGGAATAAATTTGCTACAAAACAAATACATTTTGATACACAACAAATACATCTTGATTCACAACAAATACATTTTGATACACAACAAATTCGTGATACGGCGATTCGCGGTGTTGCCTTGCACTTCCTATCAGCAATTTCCGGTTCTGCGCCGGCTGGACGTCGAACGCTCATCGCATGTGTGTGCGTGTGTGGGCGAGTCACATTGTGTGTGTAGTTGTGGGATATTTGCGACGTTGCCAGCTCTCCCAAACTCTCAATTTTGAGGAGGAGGATTAGTTGAAGGAGGAGGATTTGGAGGAGAAAGAGGAGGTGGCGAAGGAGGCAAAGGAGATGAGATGGAGAAGGTGGAGAATTGGGACAGGTGAACAAGATGGTTGATATTGAGAAATTGGATGAAGATGAGGACATGAAAGAGATGTACAGAAGAACGGAAATGTGAGGGAATAGGAAGATGAGGAAGAGGGAGAATATAAGTATGAGGTAGCTGATGTTGTGGAAGAGAGAAACACGAAGAGCAGGTACATAAAAAGTCAAAGTACACATTTAAAGGGACACTGAAACAAAAAATCAAAAACACCGATAGCTTTACACGCAGGCTTTACCTGTTTCGACACTCCCTTTAAAAACTTGTTTTAGCATGGAATCACTACGTGCCTCACCCTTTTCCAATCAAAACTATCTTTTTCCCTCATCATCCTCATTCTCTACGAAATTTTCCACTAAAACTACTTTTCTCATGTTTTTCAAATTTTCTTTAGAAATTTGGTATTAGTATTTTCATGTTACATGATTGTGTAATCTTCCTAACGTAAGATCCTTCATTCAATAATAATATCGAGTGACCTGGCTGGCTCAGGTCTGGTGTCAGAGTTTTCAGGTCGCACCTTATCAATTTCAGGGCCTCTGACATGACCTAACGACTGTTTCTAGGCAGCCGGGACCGACGACTTGACGTGTCCATCCTAATCATGCGACTGGCCCGAGAAAAATATATTCTATTCAATTCAACTCATTAATATCGGGGACCGAGCTTTGCTCTGGAGTTCAAAAGCATAAAAAATTTATTACGAAAGAAGAAATTATAATAACATTTATACAGAAATGTTCCATCAGATAACAGTAAATTGAGTTTAATTTGTAATTTTTCACATTTGTAAAGTTGTGTTTAATGATTTTGGCAATAAATATTTCTTTCTTTCTTTCTTTCTTTAATTCGTAGAGGAATGCAAAAATTTTGCTTTTCTTTTGAGCCCCGTTGCACAAAAGCCGGTTAAATTTGAATCCTGATTAACTGCACATGAACCAAATCAGAGAAGACCATTTCAAAAAGATGGATCTACTGGAATTAATCAGGATTGGAAATAACCCGGCTTTTTTGCAACCGGCACTAAGTTCCTGATTGAATGATTACAAAAGTTCAACAGCTGAGTCATAATTTTGACACAGTCCCACACACATGAACCCGCTCACTTACTTCCATCACCAACAGACGACGAAATAATTATTATCATCTGTTTTTCCAAGGATCAATAATAATTATCCTTTTAATGTCATTCAGAGAGTTTTCCCAGGGATGAGACCTAGTACAATCGAATCTTAATATTATAAACCTGAATTTCTGAGATTTCTGAATTTCGTGAGAATCGTTATAGCCGTTTTCGAGATCCGGTGAAATACAAACATTTAAACATCCAAACATATAAACAGAAGTTGCTCGTTTAATAGTATAGGATAATTTTTGTGTTTATAAGTGTGATGCCATTGTCTGGACAACTATTACTTTGGACCTCTATATCCTCTTCCTAAGAAGTTTATTCTACTTTCCAAACATATTATCTTATAAGATTCGATTAGTCTCATTTCCAGTAGGCTACTGATGTTTCATTCAACAATGTTGCACAAGTACATCGATCTTAAGTAGCATCTATAGTTATCCAATATCTTAAGACGATTAAGACTCCCTCCAGATGATGTTTTTAATATCAATCAAGAAAAAAAGGTTTTACTGTACTATATTCCGATTCCGAAGTTAGAAAAAGCAGTTATGTTACATCTTGCTCACAAATCCTTCTTAGATTCTTCCTACATCCGTCCGTTCTTCTTTATTTGTTTCCCATAATATATTAACAATAAAAATAGTTATTACTGTATTCCAAATCCAAAGTTAAAAGTAGCAGCTCTGTTACATCCTGCTTACAAATCCTTCTTTGATTCTTTCTTCATCCTTCTGTTCTTCTCAATTTTTCTCTCATCTCATCTCTCACAGCTGATCTCGATTGGAAGAGGATTATTCTAATCCCAAAAAAAAGCTGAGACAAAGTCAATTCCCAACCATAGAGTGTGAGTAGCAGCTTAACCTCAGCTTCCGGCTGTAGATTGTAGAGTAACCGCAACTTCACACACATATACGTTACACATGAGGAAGGTTTCATGAGAGAGAGGAAAGAATGTGGTGTAGTTAGGGAAATGGAGAAGGAAGTCAAGAGAAAGAATAGAATGTATTATAATATTTTATTCATCATGCTACTGTATTAATTTTATAAACTGCAATACTAGAAGGCATATAATAATTGGACAAAGGACTCGTGGTAGACTCTAGCTAAAATTTCTGAAGTAAGTTAGCAAAGATCTAGGGATCCAGAGCTACATCCAACTGAAAAGTACAGCTCTGGACAGAAAACGATCGAAAACTGTCTACCAATCGAATGGTTGAAGCTGAAGAAGAAGATCAATTCAATGTGCAATTTATTCCTTCACAGTCAAAATTTTGCCGTTGAGATACCTGAATTTTGTTTGATTCAACTTATTCAAAATCCAAACTATGTAGAATTCTCTTAGTATGATGATGACTTTGAACCAATGGCGGAGTAGCGATTCCGCTAACATGCTAACAGCCAATAAGAGTCGACAGTTGAGTGAGTAGGATTCCGACCAATCACAAACCAACCAATGGGAGAGAAGCAAGGTATTCGTCAAGTCAAGAGCCAATGGGAGTTGAGTAGAACATTTTAAGATAAGGATTGGAGTGGAAAAAGAGTATGAAGTGTTAGTCGAGAAGAAGGAAAGAAATATGTGGATGGAGAGGAACAGAAAGAGATAATTAATTGAACGAATTCGGTGAATATCAGCCACAATCTACAAATGAAAAACCTTCATAATTTTTCGCTTATAACAGAATTAAGAGAATCGAATTCAATTTTCAAGAATGTTAGGCTAGCTTCACACGCATTCGGTTTCAATCGGTTCGGTTCGGTTCGTTGCCGAGAACGAATGAGGCTTCATACATATCAGGTTTCAATTCGCACGGTTCTAATACTCCAGAGAACTAACAGAAATGAATTGACCATATGATTTTGACATGGAAGATTTTTAAACAGATAATCATGATGTCAGGTTAAAATAAAAACAAAAAAAGCGAGCGTGTGTAAAAGACTTTGTTTTTATTTCCGGTTTTCTAGCAACGAATTCGAATATGATAAAACCAATTCGTGTCGAGGGGGCGTTCGGTGCTAAGCGGTTGCTATTCGGAACCGAATTCAAACCGAATCACCGTTACACATATCGGAATTTGCCGAAAACGAAACGAACCGAACCGAACCGAATGTGTGTGGAAGAAGCCCTTCGTTAGAAACGAATTTGAACCTGATGGAACTTATTAGAGTCAAATGGGCCTTCGGTTCTATGCGGTTTCTATTCGGTACCAAATTCAAACCGAATTACCGTTTCACACTTTTTTTCAATAAATAAATAAATTGATTAAATTTATTCGACCAATAAACAAACACTTTACAAAAAATGAATGCCTATCGTCCAAATAGGAGACCCCAAAGGAATCCTGTGTGGGGCTCCATCAGTATAAATGAATACAAATTTTAATTAAATAAAGACAAAACCTAAAACCTAAAAATAATAATCCTAAAAATAATGTTCTAGCTCACTCTCATAGTTCAAAAAACTAAATCATACAATAGCTCTAAAACCTAGCTACTTGAAATCACGAGAACTCGATAACAACTAAAAAATGTTGTTATCTCTATGTAATGTAATGTAATGTAATGATCACTGTAATATATAATATAATATAATATAATATATAATATCACTGTAATATAATATATAATATACTGTAATGTATGTAATGTATGTAATGTAATGATCTCTGAAACATTTCAAATATAAAATAATTATACAAAAGCATGCATTATAAAATCAATACAGTCCAGAAGACGAATGATACAGAAAGTATAAACAACCACTCCTTATTTATAGGTATATTTATATACCTTCATTCCAACCATGAATGTGCAATTCATTTTTACACAGCAAAAATTCTGGATGTAGCAATTATACAATAGCAATCATACACAGCAAATTTCAAACTCTATGATTTTATGAAACTGGAAAACCAAGTATAAGACCTGAGTAACCCAGTAGACCCAAATATAAATTCATTCAGCTGAGATAATTCCTAAAAAAACAAATTTACATTATCAAGCGCAAAAATATGTTCTTTCAAGGTGACCTTTAACCTATCTTACTTATCGGAATTCGCCGAAAACGAACCGAAAACGAAACGAACCGAATGTGTGTGAAACTAGCCTAAGAGTACTGGAGAAGAGTGAATGAAGAATTAGGAGTAGGAGATAGTAGAAGGAGAAAGAGAGTTAGTTCAAAGAGAAAAAGAAGAAGAAAAGAAGAAGAAGAAGAAGAAGGAAAGGAAAAGAAGAGTCACTCAAATCCACGGGAGGTTCACGCCTATCCCAGGAGTGCAATGTGAATGTAAACCTGTAGCTCATGAGTAAGTAAACCTGATATCCTGTTCCGGTTGGTGATCTTGCACCTAAATAAATACCCACTCAGTATGTATGAAATATCCATATAAATACTTTGCTACATATATTCACACTATATTCAAGCCGTGCACTTTAAAACCGGTTGGTAAGGTAGTGGTGGTAAGGAAGTCATGTAAATGATCCCTTCTGAGAACTATGGGTGATCGATATGTTGTATATTGTGAATAGATGGGATCTAGCTCATAGCTTGTTGTGATCTAGGGTTATATTGATACGTTGTCAGGATGTATGTTGTGGATAGGATATAACGATATAGGATACAGATGCTGGTAGTCCTGGGAAGTTATTGAACTTTGATAATAAACTCTTGGTTGTAAGGGAAGTGAGATGATCTATAGGATGGAGCGAGAGAAAGAATGAGATGAGTGGATTTAATTGGTGTTTTCTATTATCAAATATAAGATTACGACAGACATTCAATTGTTCTGTTATAATATTCCAGTAAAGTAAAGACTGCAGAAAATAAAATGAATCAATGTTGTTGACTAACACCAGAGACATTTCATACTCTCTGACGGTTTGACTAACACACATTTCCAATATCAATGAAAGAGTATAGAATGTAACAAAATTCTTTGTTATTACTCTCTAATGTTACGTTCTATACTTCTTAGTAGGAATCAAGAACAATATGTTGTATGGAATTTGCCCAATCTATCTATATAATGTATAAAAGCGAAATGGCACTTACTGACTGACTGACTGACTGACTCACTCACTCGCAGAACTAAAAATCTACCGGACCAAAAACGTTCAAATTTGGTAGGTATGTTCAGTTGGCCCTTTAGAGGCGCACTAAGAACGGATTTGGAAAAATATGCAAAGATACGCCCAAAATCTGCGTTTTTTCTGCTTTTTTCAGCTTTATCGAGAACAAATGAACAGAAAATGTTCTTATTTGGTACAGAAGCTCAGCTAGGGTGTAATAATGTTGTGTTAGAAGGAATTTGCAATAAAGTCAAAGATTCGCCCAAAATCTGCATTTTTCCAGCGTTTTGTTTGCGCTTTCTCAGCTTTATCGAGAACAAATAAACAGAAATTGTTCAAAGCCAGTACAGAAGCTCAGCTAGGGTGTAGTAATGTTTTGTGTTAGAAGGAATTTGAAATAACGCCTAAGAGACGCCCAAAATCAGCGTTTCTCCAACCTTCTTTCTCAGCTTTTCTGCGTTTTCTCAGTACTTTGACTTTCTGATGGAATGAAGCATGCTCAAATGAAAAATGTAGGCGAGCGAAGCGAGCCCGCTGATCTCATTTTCGGACGATCCAGTCAGTGGTCAAGGGGGTGGAGCACCCTGGCTAGACGGACATGGCGAGCGAAGCGAGCCTGATGGCTAGTTATAAGACATTAATCTATTAAATACAAAGAACTATCAAGTAACTGCAGATAGAATTGATGAGAGAATACATTTGTTCAAATGATTATGAATAACATCATTGAACCAAAAACCAAACAAATACAATCAAACTTTGCAGAGCAGAAGTCTTTGGTGTTGTTGGCTGGTTGACAGCATTTAATTTGGATTTACATACGATAATTATTATCAAGGAGGAAGAAACTATTTAAAACACGATAAAGGAAAAAGCATTGAAAACAAAATAAAGCTTTTCACCGATCCAAATACCGTTTCAATACCAAATACCAGTCCACACCCGTTTGGATTTCTCATTCAAATCTGCTTTTCAAGAGGATCTCTATGAAGGTCGATTTTCACATAGACTATAATTATCAGTATCAGTGAGCAGGCTCGGCTCGGTACAGGAATAATAATATTATCATTCACATAACTTCTCATGGAAATATTTATAGTAGCTGGGTGGAGTCAAGTACTACTAGAACTCATGGGAATTATTGTTTCACTGAATCTGATACTGGTATGTGTGAACTTGCCTTAATTATTTTTAATTGTTTTTTTTAAATATTTTTAATGATATGTCATATTATGAAGATTTTGTAATATGGTTTGAATATTCTGATTGGCAATAAATGAAATTGAAATTGAAAATTATGCTCTTCCTCCTAGCTTTTGCTTTCAATTCTTTCTCAAAGTAGGCCTACATCAAAAATCCTCAATATACTTTCAAACCATTTCCATTTTTGCACATTTTCTACAATCGCTGTCCACTCTACCTTTTTTCGTTGTCGACTCGATTGCCTTTTTTCGATTGAAGACTTATTTTTCACTTTTGCACATTTTCTACAATCGTTGTCCACTCTTTACCTTTCTTGTTCCTTGTCCATCTTTCTGATTTCGGTGTGGGACGCTCCAAATCACGGCAGACCAGACAGGGACAGGAAACAGACAAGGTCACCAACAACAGTGGAGTCACGGTTGACAGCGTAACGCGTAACGCCCTGCCGCGTCACGTCACGCTTCGCCGACTCGCCAACGTGACGTTATGGCTGATGGATGAGCGAACGCTTCAAAATCTAAAACTCATCTGGGAATCACTCTACTTTGTTGTTGACCGCGATCTAGTAGCTTAATGATGGAGATTGTTTTTATTTTATCAAAGACAAAATGAGATGAATGGGTAGGTAGAGGATACAAAATTCATTTGTGAATAATTCTCTGGTGTGTCTGAGATTTATAACTAGTAGTTCTGTGAACAGTAGACCTCACGCAGTATTCCCATCCACAAGTACCTGATTGAAACTATAGACCTTATGGAAATACAGCAATAGACTGGCTTCTCCACACATCTGTGTAATCACTTGGCAGCTGATTTATGATGAATAATTCTATAGTATGATTTTTACTCTAATATTAGCGTATGAAGGAGGCTCCTTTTTTCTTTTATAATCTTAGAATGATTTGGAAATAAACTTATTTTTGACTTGACTTGAGACTGGCTTCTCCACACATCTGTGTAATCACTTGGCAGCTGATTTATGATGAATAATTCTATAGTATGATTTTTACTCTTATATTGGCGTATAAAGGAGGATCCTTTTTCCTTTTATATTATCCTTGAAATGCAAAATTTCCAAAAGCCTTGTATATAAGTCGACGCGCAATTAAAAAAGGAACATACCTGTCAAATTTCATGGGAATCTATTACCGCGTTTCGCCGTAAATGCGCAACATATAAACATTAAGAGAAAAGCCAAACTTAGACCTCACTTCGCTCGGTCAATAAGGTCCACGTTATAATTACATTGGAAAAAGATAGGATAACAGCGTTACTGATTCTCTGCCTTGCCACTGCCTTCTATAGAGGATAGCTGATACTATTACCGTAACTGATCATTCTTATTGAAAGTGATCAATTATATTTTATTCGTAAAGAATATATATTTTCCAATGATTTAGTAATAGATATTTATAATCGAGATTGAATATTTTGTTGATTAATTATATCTCTACGTTGTTGAAAAACGATCTGACAACATAGCGGAGCTAGGAAGTGGGTAGACCATTTGCTTTGTCGCACACAATACAGTGATTTAAATACTGGATTATAGTGAGGTCCACGTTATAATGGCAGTGTTTGATTAGCAATGGTATTGCTATCCTTGTCTATCATTCAACAAAGCGAATAGCGATATCTCTTTCTCGCTTTCCTCTGGTGACAGATCGTCCTTTAACAATGTAGAATTATTAATTAATGAACAAAATATTTCATCTTATTCATGGAGATTCATTGTAAAATTATTGAAAAATATGATGTCTTGCTTGAAAAAATATAAATGATTACTTTAAACGAGAATAAAACAGTTGATATTACATCAATAAACCTGTATCATATGATTATTATTTAACGAAAATCCTAAATAAATGCTGCAAATCACCCCGAAGACCTCTGCTACTGCAGACATTGACAACAGGGCTAACAGCTAGATGGAAATTCGATGAGAACTCCTATCCAAAAATTAGTTGCCAGCCCGGGAATCGAACCCGGTACCTTCCAATTGCCAGTCAGGAATGCTTACCCTTACACCAAACTGACAATCTCTGGATAGCAGCGCTCATTTTATGAGCATGTCTGCAGTAGCAGAGGTCTTCGGGGTGATTTGCAGCATTTATTTAGGATTTTCGTTAAATAATAATTATATATTAATAATTAGCATTTGAATAAATGCATTCTCTATTCAATTCCATCTGAAACCTGTATCAGCTACCGTCTATAGAAGGCATTGACAAGACAGAGGATCGGCAACGTTTTTCTCTTATCTTTCTCCACTGCCATCTATAGAGTTTGAAGTAATATACCTCCAGATTCCATCCATATTCTTCAGAAAACAGTTCTAGATCTAGGAATCTTTTTCAACCCTTCCCAGTGTAATTTATTATTTCCGAGGGTGGACCCCACAAAAAAACGTCCACCATTTTTTCGAGCAAACCTTGTTTGTCCCCTGAAGTCCAGAAGCCGAAGAATGCTTGAATACATAATAAAAGTTGGCATTATCAGCTCAACCTCAACAATTTATTGTCGAATTCCATTTGCTTGTAGACGAAAATCATTTAGATATTTTCAATGTGGAGGCAGCCAACGATAGATGTGGAGCCACTGTCGAAATCTGGGTTTGGTTTCAGATTAGTCACGCTCTTCCCTGTAACGGTTTGGTTTGCTATGGTTTATCAGACCGTTTTGAGATGTAAAAAATTGAAAAAGGATGTAAACTTACAAAATGCGTTTGGCGTGTGGTGATAACTGGAAAGGGCTGGGATTTTTATAAAATACAGGAGAAAAAGAATTTAAACGAGTGGGGTTGGTTATCAATAGTGTCGATAACTGGAAAGGGCTGGAATCTGTGAAATGCTGTAGAAAACTTTAAAACATGTTTGGCTCCGCAAAATATCCAATCGGCCTATGAAGTCAATTTCCGTTATCATTATCTATGAACAATAAGGCCTCAAATAGCACTAGGACAACCTTATTATTTCATCTATCGATGTTATTATATAAGTGTCATTTGTATCGTGAATAAATAATAAAAATATAAGAGCGTCTAGGATGCGCTGATTTTTGTCGCTCGTTAGCGCCTCAAATAGCACTAGGAACCTGAAAGTGTAGGCTAACTGAAGCATGGATAAAGTCTAGGATGGTTAGTTATCAACTTTTAAAATGTCATTTCAAGTATTTCAATTTGTTCTTCTCATACGGTAATTCCCAAAAATTATTTCATTGATTCAAAAATACATTTTAAATCAATTTGAAAGTATTTTGATAGAATGAAGAAAAAAATGACGGCTGAGAATTATTGTTAGTCTACTTTTGTACAGTCACTGTCAAAAGAAAAAATAAAATATTCTGGCAAACTGATATCATTGCAAAGCTAGAGAGAGATAGCGCTATCTGTTTTGTTGTATGATAGAAAATGACAGCAACAGTATTGTCAATTGTACACTGCCATTATAACGTGGACCTCAATATAGTGAATATTTACATTATAAACCATAAGAAATTACGAGTTGCACAGGTTCAAATTATCGAGTTTCTACTGATATTTCAAGGTATAGTGAACTCTTCTATTGAATTCTAGTCAACTAGTGATTAGTCAACTAGTCAACTTGATTAATCAACTAGTCAACTAGTGATTCTCATCAGTAGTAACAGAACCTGTTGCACATAAAATCACTCAGGTTCATCTTTTGTTAGAGCTGAAGATTTCTGACACCTGACAACAATAATTGAACAAAGAGGCATACAGTGCACTTCACTGTACCGAGAGTTACCCTCTTTAAAAGGCCACTTCCTCCTCTAATTAGGGGAAACGTGGAGGAATAAAGAGAGAGAGATAGAGAGTGATAGTGTGAGAGAGATAGAGAGTGATAGTGAGAGAGAGGGTGGGAGAGAGAGGACAAAGCCTGTTCCCCTTTCAGGAGTTGATTCACCTCATGGACTTTTTCAACAGGGAACAGAGTGTGGAAATCAAGTAGGGGTCTCCTCAACGGACGTTGTATAAATATGCTGGCGTGCACTGCTTTTTTAAACCTCTTCCGTTTCCTGCTTCTCGTCTCTCTCTTCTCTTTCCTTGTCTATTTTCTACTTTGTTTCTCTCTAATAATTGTTCTCTTTTAATCATATTTTTCTATTCTACAAAGCTCACCTCTCATTATGAAAACAATATTATAATAATTTTTGATAAGTAAACAATCATATATGTTTACTCTGCCTCTCATTTATCATCATTTTCCAATAATTGATTTACAAAATTATCTACTTCAAATTGTTGTCCTTTCTATTTTATATGTTTCCTGCTTCTTTCTTCATATTGTCTAAAATTCATATTTTCTTCATATTTTTTATATTTTCTTCTCAAAATTTTTCAAGATGTTCTATCTTCATCGTTATCTCCTTCTTGTTCACGATTTCCCTACTCTTTTCATATATTTATTTATTTATTTATTACATTTTGTACACATACTTAACATGAGGAAAGGCACAACAGGCTCATGCCCAAAACTGTCCCATTTCCAATTTATACTATACTGTCCAAATCAAAAAGTTGGTTATGTCACACTCACTATTCAAAATACAATTTACGCTCTTCAATACTCAGATAAACGAGCAAATTTTGAATCAAATAGATACTATTAGAGTCTAGAATCGAAAAATCTAAAACAGTAACTTAATAATTATTATTCAAAAAGTCTAAATCTTGAATGAAACTAGAAATTTTTAAGCTAAAAACTTCACACTTTACGAAAAACCACAGAATTATACCCCAATTCATGACCTGTTCCACCAGTTTTATATCTTTTTATTTTCTTCCTTGCGTCAATACTTAATCTTTTTCCTATACTCTTTTTTCCCCTATCTGCCTTCTCATTTACATTATCTTCAACTACTATATTCTATGATCCCTGCTCTCCTATCTGCTCTATATTTTTCTCTTTCTCTACCTTTTTCTTGAGGTCTTCTTCCTATTCTTCTACTCCTATCCTACTCTTCCTCTTCAACTTCCTTCTTTTTCTCTCCTTTAATCACCTCTTTCCCACTTTACTTCACATCGTTTTTCCTCTTCTATCATTTATCCAATATTCCTACCTCTTTCACTTTTTCTTCTTCTACTCCTTCCCAACCCTTTTCATTCAATTCCTCTCCTTTTACTTTCAATTTCTTCTACCTCTTTCTTATTTTATACATTTTATACAGTTCAATAATTATTTTCTTAGTCTATATTATGTAAATTAATCTATAATTTTGCTGTATTGTAAGCTATTTTATATAAGTGTATAAGCCAGTATTGTAATCTACATGAATAAAGTACTCAATCAATCAATCAATTCAAACACCTCATTTCCACTTTACTCCACTCCGTATTTTTCCCCTATAATTTGTTTTAATTTCCTCATTTTTCTCACTTTTTCTCCTTTTACTTCTATCCTACCCTTTTCTTTCAATTCTTTTCCTTCAACTTTCAACTTTCTCCTCCTCAAAACACTTCATCCAACTTCATATTGAGTTATGAAGTGATTTAAAAAAATCAGCTGATAGTTGCAGTGATAGTAGTTTTAATTTTCTGCTCAAAATTTTCAAGTTTATTTCAATATTTTTGAAACTTTCGGATTGTTTAGTGTTATTTCCGGCTCTTATCAACCCTTCGAAATTCGAAATTCATCAGTCATTTCTCGAATACGTATTCTCTGAGTGTTAATCTTTGGTGAAAACAGAAATTTTAAACTTAACCTCACTTTGAACTATTTATGTGCCAAAATCAAGGAATTGAAGAAGTTTTGGGCAATTGCCTGTATCTCTTTCCAAATATCGTGTTTGTGACTGTTCTAATAAATAAATAAATATTCCTTCTCTCCTCTATTCAACTTCACATACTTCGTTTTTCTCCTTCTATCATTATTTGTTATCTATTCCTCCTCTCTTTCTCAACCCAACACCCAATTCTTTTTCGTCTCTTTCCAATCCTCTTCCTCCCCTCCAATCTATCCTCGTTTCCTCAATCCCAACCGAAATCGTTCCACACCAAGGGATTTATGCAAATTGTTCGTTTACCATTACTCCAATAATTACTCCCACGAGTTGGTCATACATGAGTTGCTCAAAAAAAGGGGGATAGCCTGAGGGTTTCGAACCCTGAACCCCCACTCTGGGACCTCTATCCCCTAAATTCGAGACACCTACCTCTTCCACTCAGAATATCTTCCCTCTCACTTACACTAAATAGGAAGTCAACATACCGCTCCCATTCCGAATCCAAGTAGGCTATATAGTGAGGTCCACGTTATAATGACAGTGTTTGATTAGCAATGGTATTGCTATCCTTGTCTATCATTCAACAAAGCGGATAGCGCTATCTCTTTCTCGCTTTGCTCTGTTGCCAGATCGTCATTTAATAATGTAGGATTAATAATTTATTAACCAAATATTTATCTTAATTATATAAATTCATTATGAAATTATTAAAAAATATAATGTCTTACTTAATAGACTATAATTGGTTATTTTAAACGAGAATGAACAGTTAATATTACATCAATAAACCTGTATCTACTACCGTCTATAGAAGGCATTGACAAGATGATATTTTAAAAAAATATAATTGATTATTTTAAACGAGAATGAACAGTTAATATTACATCAATAAACCTGTATCTACTACTGTCTATAGAAGGCATTGACAAGATGATATTTTAAAAGAATATAATTGATTATATTATACGAGAATGAACAATTGATATTACATCAATAGACCTGTATCTACTACCGTCCATAGAAGGCATTGACAAGATGATATTTTGAAAGAATATAATTGATTATTTTAAACGAGAATGGACAGTTAATATTGGATTAATAAACCTGTATCTACTACCGTCTATAGAAGGCATTGACAAGATGATATTTTAAAAGAATATAATTGATTATTTTAAACGAGAATGAACAGTTAATATTACATCAATAAACCTGTATCTACTACCGTCCTAATGGAAGGCATTGACAAGACGGAGGGTCGGCAACGTTTTCCTCCTATCTTTCTCCACTGCCATTATAACGTGGACCTCACTATAGCTACAGGTACCTTCCGCTTTACACTTAACAACTTTATACTTTGCGTGCACCCTAAATTATTACTCGCTATTTTCACGGTTGACCCGTGTGGGAAAAATCACAGTCTGTGGAAATTGTAATTATTGTTCTAAACGGATGACTGGCCAAAACGTAGTGCAGCTCAAACTTTGAATTAATTTTTGGTAAGCGTGTGAACTATTGTTAAAACGGAAACATGAAAAATATATAAGGCGAGATTATCTTCAAACTGGCAACATCTGTTTATAGATAGAATAGAAAAAATAAATGTTTGTTTATTTCCCAAAAAACTAAAACTACAACATCAATTACACAAGATATTAGATAAATTACAATATTACATACAATAGTTGGTTACAAAAAATTCTTATAATGTGTCCTCTAATTGTTTAGTTTTTTCTGTGAGGAAATTGACCTACTCCACTATGGCGTACCATGTTCTAGAGTACTTTCTGTTAAATAAATGCTTACCATTCAAACAAGTTTGAGAATAAAATCTCATAATATAGAACTATTTTATAGAGAAAAGGTAGTAAAAGAAGATATCCCATAGTATAGGGCGTTTATGTTCCAAAGGCTGAGCAAAGGTTAAGAATAAACTTCTTAATCGTGATATTTTTCAAAGTTTTTCGATTTGTATATCATCAAGCTGTCAAAATGAAAGAGGTTTCTTAAGAAAACATTTTTTCTGATCATTGCTTTTTGAGATATGAGCGCCTAAAGTTTAAAGTTTTGGGACAGAACATTTCAAATTCGGTAAGAGATATAAATGAGATTTAGAGGATAGATTATTCATGGTATTGTTGATCGAGTGAAACAAAAATTTTCTGAAAATATCAATTTTTGAAAAAGTTATTCAATTTACCAAAAATAACTCAACTAAAAGTTATTTTTGGTGAATTGAATAACTTTTTCAAAAATTGATATTTTTAGAAAATGTTTGTTTGACTCGATCAACAATACCGTGAAGAATCTATCCTCCAAATCTCATGGATTTATCTCTTACCGAATTTGAAATCAATTTTTGATAAATTTAATCAATTTACCAAAAATGACCAAAAATAACTTTTTTTGAGTTATTTTTAGTAAATTGAATAACTATCTTAAAATTGATATTCTCAGAAAATTTCTGTTCAACTAGATGAACAGTACCATGAAGAATCTATCCTCTAAATCTCATGGATTTATCTCTTTCCGAATTTGAAATGTTCTGTCCCAAAACTTTAAACTTTAGGCGCTCATATCTCAAAAACTAATGATTGGAAGAAAATGTTTTCCTAAGAAAACTTTTCCATTTTGAAAATAAAATTATATTTGAAATTAAATTTTATCATTTTTAAAGTTAAGGCTGTGCAAAGGCTAAAAAAAAACTTTCTACTGTGATATTTTTCAAAGTTTTTCGATTTGTATTTGATGATATACAAATCGAAAAACTTTGAAAAATATACAAACTTTGCATATTTAAAACTTTTAAACTTTGCACAGCAAAGGCTAAAAATAAACTTTCTACTCGTGATATTTTTCAACGTTTTTCGATTTGTATATCATCAAATACAAATCGAAAAACTTTGAAAAATATCACAGTAGAAAGTTTATTTTTAGCCTTTACACAGCCTCAACTTTAAAAATGATAAAATTCAATTTCAAATATAATTTTATTTTCACATCACGAAAATTCAGTGAAAACCTATTATTTGTACATCTCCCAAAGTGCCCATAAAAACAGTTTGTCATCCTCGTTGACTCGGAAGCACTTTGCTTCAATTTTCAACTTCTTTCCGGCGACTAAACAGACCAATTTCACATTGGTTCCACTTTGACGATGTCGCCAGATAACACACAGACAGATGAGACAACAAAAGACCAAAACAGACCTTTTCCACTTCTTCAGTAATTTAGACAGCAAGGTCACAGCCACATAATTCTGCCTCTGCTTTTGGTGACAACTATAATATTACCACTACTGAACATCCACTAAAAATATATCTATATTTTTTGTACGTATATATATACTAAAATACAAATTGATATCACTTCTAAACATCGACTGAAAATATATCTATATTTCTTGAACGCATGTAGATACCACTACTAAACATCGACTAAAAAATTATCCATATTTTCTTGTTTGCTTATGTAGTCCTATACAGTCCTACCCGTCAGGCTCCGACCCCTGGACCCCGACTAGTTCGTCCAAAAATGAGATCAGCGAGCTCGCTTTGCTCGCCAGCATTTTAGAAAAACGCTGGTAAAAACACCTGTTACTATATCGGCGTATCTTTGGCGAACAAAATTCTTCCACCTCAGCTAAACCTGTGTACTGAATTTTTTAAAATATTTTTAATTATAATTAATTTATTGTATAAAATACTATAATCATAATACAATTATGATATTGGAGGGAAAACTAGGCTGAGCCTGTACCATTTCTCTCCTAAAATTTTGATAAAATGTTAATGTTGTCCAAAAGATAAGATTATGTAATCACACACTTATGTATTCGTTACTTGATTTTTGGTCCAGGAATGATGATTCTAAATTTTGAATTTTGAAGGTTGATTTTATACTCTAAATGAATCACAGAATGTATCACAATAGATTGAAAACTTTAGAAATATTGCACTTATTTAAAAAAATTTAATACAAAATCAAAAACCTACCCACTATTTGTTATTCACAGCTGAAAACTGATATTCATAGATGAATATATTTCCATCAATTATTGGAAAAGCTGAGAAAAACGATGATTTTGGGCGTATCTTTAATGAAATATTACAGTCACATAGGGATGTCAATCCCGGGATCCCGAATCCCGAATCCCGGGATCCCGGTCCATTTTTGATACCTAACAATCCCGGGATTTTTTAGCGTCAATCCCGGGATTTTCGGGATTGAAAACCTGGAATTGTGAATCATATTTTTCCAAAAACAATTCAATATGGAATTTATTCATGGTGATGAATATGAGTTTCTATAACTAATTTATTGTTCTAAGTGTTTGACTAATTTATTATTTTACAGGCACAGTCTACAGTTGCATATACATAATAATGATTGTATACTGAAGCCTACTCTTCACTGGCTTAATAGAATTCGCATTATTAGTTCGCATAATTGGCAGAATGGTTGTTCATTGGTTGTTATGCCTCTTTGTTTCTGTTTACACAGCACCACAATTACCAGTCTAGACGGCGCAATATTTGCAATAGTGCTGATGGCATTTCCTTGAAATGCATTCCGAACTTTGAAAAGACTTCAGAAATCAGAAATAAAAGAGCACTAACGATTCACTCTCTGTCTAATTATTCCTCTCCTCTTCTCTTCCTCTATCATGAGTAGAATATCTAGTTGAAGTGGATATTATAGTTGCTCTACGAAATTTCATTTAGTAGTGTAGTGGTTCAGCTTTCGCGTTGTTTGGTCGGTATGGCGTTACGGTCTTACAAAAAGTATTCTATTTTATTATTAAAATTATTAATTCAAGTGATATTAATTCACTTTACAGTATTTGACGTAATTAAAGTGTGAGCTCTATTCCGTCCTGATTTAGGATAGAAATGCTTTTGTCCACATAGAAAAAGACTCTGAGTCTTGCTTTCCTCAGTTCTCACTATCATCTAGGATACAGCAAATTGAAGGTAGGACATGGAATAAAACAGTTACTCCTATAATCTTGAAAACATTTATAGGAATAGAATGTTCAATTTTAATATTATTCCCAACTATATTTTTTTATTTTAATAATAACCTCTCCCTCTTTAATGGGCCCTTTTTCATCTCCACACACTGTTACCGAACATGTAATTGAGGAGGAACAATTGGTTAAAAATGCATTGAACTGATTTTTGCCAATCCCGGGATCAGTCCCGGGATCCCGGGATTGATATTGGATAATCCCGAAATACCGGGATTGGAAATCAGTCCCGGGATTGACATCCCTACAGTCACATCATCACAAAATTTTTAGACCCTAGCTAAACCTCCAAATTTTAACATTTTCTGTCCATTACTTGATGAAAGAACTGAGAAAACGCAAAAAACCGCTAAATTTGGGCGTATCTTTGGCGTTATTTCAAATTCCTTCCAACACAACATTATTACACCCTAGCTTAGCTTCTGTACTAAATTTGAACAATTTCTGTTCATTTGTTCTCGATAAATCTGAGAAAAAGTAAAAAAATAACGCTGGAAAAACGCAAATTTTGGGCGTATCTTTGGCGTTATTTCAAATTCCTTCTAACACAACTTTATTACACCCTAGCTTAGCTTCTGTACTAAATTTGAACAATTTCTGTTCATTTGTTCTCGATAAATATGTGAAAACAAACAAAAAAAAAAAACGCAGATTTTGGGCGTATCTTTGGAAATTTTTCCAAATCCGTTCTAAGTGCGACTCTAAAGGGCCAACTGAACATACGTACCAAATTTGAACGCTTATGGTCTAGTAGATTTTTAGTTCTGCGAGTGAGTGAGTTAGTCAGACAGTCAGTCAGTGACTGAGTGTCATTCCGCTTTTATATATATATATATAGATTTCTTGAACGCATATAGATACCACTACTAAACATCGACTAAAAAATTATATTTCTTGTATGCTTACCGGTATGTAGGCCTATACAGTATTGTAGGAATGAATGATTTCCATTCCCAATACAGTAAATGTTCATGTGTATTATTCAATATCATGCTGTATATTTTATGAAAATGCAACAATAGAATTTGATTTGATTTTTTATCACTCATGAATAGACAAATAATTTTCATTCATTCATTATCTATCTGTACAATAACTCCTCATTGGGAGGATTGGGATGAGAGGAAATAGATTAGGCTTCTCTAGAGGAAAATTATCTCTAGGTAAAATAACTTCGTCTAAAATAAGACCTCACTCCATTTCCAAGCCCAAAAATATTTTGTATCATAACTATCCACAGTTATCCATTTTACAGCGACACTAGTCTAGACATTTTGTGGCCTCCTATCAGTTATGTCCAGTTTTTTCCCCAACAACCCTGACCAACCCCAATGAATGCTCTAGGGGATGTTTCACTATCATAAACACTTGCTGACAACTACACCCTCCAAGATTGATGCATTCACCACTTGTCCGGTGTTTTGACACACTATCAGTTTGAGAAACCACCCTTCAAACATTCTTCTTCTCAACCCCTAGACATATAGTAATATGTGAGCAAGAATGCGGTGCAATATAGGTATAGTCCACTCCAGAGATTCTAGCTTTAAACTCCTAAACATAGTAGAATCAGTGTTTTTTACTTTCCTTGCCCTATTACCATAGGTAAGGAAAGTATTGCTTTCCGAAAACATTAAGGTACCCCAATTTCTAAATTTCTATACGTTTCAAGGTCCCCTGAGTCCAAAAAACTGGTTTTTGCTTTTGGGTATTGGTCTGTATGTGTGTGTGTGTGTGTGTGTGTGTATGTGTGTATGAGTGTATGTGCGTCTGTGTACACGATATCTCATCTCCCAATTAACGGATTGACTTGAAATTTGGAACTTAAGGTCCTTTCACTATAAGGATCCGACACGAACAATTTCGATCAAATGCAATCCAAGATGGCGGCTAAAATGGCGAGAATGTTGTCAAACACAGGGTTTTTCGCGATTTTCTCGGAAACGGCTCCAACGATTTTGATCAAATTCATACCTAAAATAGTCATCGATAAGCTTTATCAACTGTCACAAGTCCCATATCTGAAAAAATTTCAGGAGCTTCGCCCCATCAATGCAGATAGATTCCCAATTATCAGGCTTCAGATACAATTGAAACGAAAAACATCAAGTGGAGTAGATTAAGCATGAAAATCTCTACAATTAATGTTCAGTAACATTTTCACCTAAAATTGAAAATAAGCTTTAAATTCGAGAAAATGTGATTATTCAATTGCAAATTATTGTTGATTCTATTAAATCATTCACTATGAAGAGATATCAGACCTCATGTGTGTCTCCAGCGTTATTGCCCTGTTACCAGCTGGCTCAAATCTTTGAATAGTGGACTCAAGATGCGCGGGAACACTAGCGTCAGGTGATCAATTTTCATAACGGCAAGGAAAGTTGTGTGAGTGCGCCACACCAGATTTTTAAAAGGGTGAATTCGACAATTTTTTCAAAATTCCCTTTTTGTTGTTTTGTGCTCTTTGATGATAGCTTCAATGATTTGGCTGAAAAGGGCGCCTGAAAATGCATTTTATACATAACCAATGCCAGCTGAAAGTTCTTGGTTTTTTTAAAAGGACTGATTTGCTTCAAATCGCCCCTCTAAAAAAAATCATTAGCATTTTGTTTATGAACACAATAAAAAGCTATGTCAAGGGATTAAGCAATATACATGGTTTGGTCTGTCATACCTTCTTCATGACCAAACACCATAGTGATGTACCACAAGCAAACAGAATAACTTACCCTAGTGGCAAAGTTTCACTTAAAAAAGCAAAAGCCATTTTTTGATGACCTCAAAAAATTGAATGAATTCATACCCGACTCATTTCAGGATTTTTATGGTGAACTGTACTCTTGGCCCACCACTGAAAGTGAAAATCTCCCTGATAGTGACTTTGAAAATGATGACGAATAACTAATTTCATAATACCCAGGCTTCATGATTTTTTTAAGGTTTTTCAGTTGTAATCATAACATGCTATTATGTAACTGCATATATTTTGGTCAGATAATGGTTTCAAACAATACATACTTGAATAATTTTGAAAGAGTTATATCATTTCATATTCCTAAAAACTTTGGATTTTTTAAAAGGGCGGAATTTTTAAAAATTCAAAAATTATTTATGGATTACTACTAACTATTTTAAGTAACTGAACTGCACTACAATGTTCCTAGTACATATTTCTAATAATAAAAAATGACAGAGAAAATATATATTGAATAGGAAAGAATAAATAAAGTTTTTTTTAATTTCCCAAAAATAGTTTTGAGTGCAAATCCTCCCTTTTAGAAAACACTGATTCTAGTTATATGTGACAGTTATACAGTTATATTCCACTCCAAATATCCTCGTCTCCAACTAAAAAACATAGATGTTCTAAGCTTATTTTGTTAATATTAACAATATTTATTATATTTGCTAATATTAATATTTATTCTACAGTTTTGAGTGCTAAGCAGAAGAAATTTTGTTATCAATTCGGATCTTAATCTTTCTAAATTCAAAATTAATTGTTTCAAGTGTTTGGTGAGAAAATTAGACAAAATTTTATAAAGTGGAGAAAACATAACCTATTTTCTGAACTATTTTACTTTATCAAAATTCAGGGGAGGGACAGTTTTGGGCTGTGCCTGTTGATCCTCCCCAAATTATTTTACATAATAATTTTGTAACATTGAACCAATAAAATAAATAAATAAATAAAAATATGAGAAGTTCTACAATATAGGTATAGACCACTCCAGGGATTCCAGCTTTAAACTCCTAAACATAGTTATACAGTTAATTTTTATCAAGTTATACACTTATTGAATGAAAAAGACTAAGAAATTGTCAAAAACCACAGATTTATTGATACTTAGAAATTATTTAAATTGCAATTATTGATTATTTAAATCAATAAATTTGTGGTTTTTGACAATTTCTTAGTCTTTTTCATTCAATATGAAAATGATCAACTTCTCAACTACACAAAAAGTTATACCTTTATATTCCACTCTAACTATTTCTCGTTTCCAACTCAAAAACATATATGTATATGAGCAGTTCTACAGTACAATATATAGGTATAGGTGTATACCCCACTTCAGAGATTCTGGGTTTCAACTTCAAAACATAGTCATATACAAACAGAAATATAGTACAGTATAGGTATATTCCGTTAAAATATGTGGCTCCTTCTTCCAAGATTGCAAGTCAATCCATCAATCGTATTTCTTTATCTTTCCGTTAAAAACCTGTCATAAACACGGGAAGCTGTTTTCTGAAAGCTCTGGGGATTGTTTTGTTGATAGAGCACCCTTCAATTCTTCTACCTTCTTCCTCTTCTTCTTCTTCCTCTTCTTCTTCTTCTTCTTCTTCTTCTCCTCCTCCTGTCTTCTTCTTCTTCTTCTTCTTCTTCTTCTTCTTCTTCTTCTTCTTCTTCTTCTTCTTCTTCTTCTTCTTCTTCTCCTCTCTTCTTCTTCTTCTTCTTCTTCTTCTTCTTCTTCTTCTTCTTCTTTTCTTCTCTTCTTCTTCTTCTCTTCTTCTTCTTCTTCTTCTTCTTCTTCTTCTCTTCTTCTTCTTCTTCTTCTTCTTCTCTTCTTCTTCTTCTTCTTCTTCTTCTCTTCTTCTCTTCTCCTTCTTGTTCTTCTTCTTCTTCTTCTTCTTCTTCTTCTTCTTCTTCTTCTTCTTCTTCTTCTTCTTCTTCTTCTTCTTCTTCTCTTCTTCTTCTTTGTATGTTTTCTATCTCTTCACCAGGAAGAAGAAGAACAAGACTGAAGAAAAAATGTAGGCTACTTTTTAACTCTGATTTCTGGTTGCTCAAAAGCCTGTTGAATTTTAATCATGATTAATTAATATCCCACTAGAATCAATCTGAGAGTTCAGAGAAGACTTTTTTGCGGAGAAGACTTTTCTGCAACTGGGTCTGAGGGTCAGTTGCACAAAGCTAGTTAAAGTTTAATTGTGATTGTGATTGAATACCACGAGAACCAATAAGAGAAGACTTCTTCACGAAAAAGCCTTACCCGATTGGTTGTCGTAGCCTTGAATCATGTTTCATGATTTATGAATTAATTTTTGAATTGAAATTAATTCAAATTTAACAGAATCTTGTGCCTGACAAATAATTTTTGAATGGTAGCGCTCATCGAATTTTCATCTAGCTGTTTACCCTGTGTCAATATTCGCAGTGGCAGACGTCTTCGGGGTGATTTACAGCATTTAATTTTCATCTTCGTTTAATAATAATAATAATTAATTTAAGAATGAAAAGAATTGAATGAATTAATTGAGCAAACCTTGAGCACGTATACACAGGGACAATAGTAGCATCCACTAGCTGTTGTGGGAACACGGAATTGAAAATGACATGTACATTTTTAAGTTCCGGACATTTCCAATTCCGCGTTCCCATGATAGCTAGTGGAAGCTAGTGTATTAGTGGATCTAGTGTTTTATTGTCTCTGTGTGCAGGCTGCTTTATGATACGGGTATCACTCATTATCACAAAAATAATAATAACTCCTTAATTCTTTGTTCTTAAATTCCTTATCCTATACTATTAAACGAGCAACTTCTGTTTAGATGTTTGGATGTTTAGATGTTTATATGTTTGCATTTCACCGGATCTCTCTAATTGAGAAATATAGACGACAAAATAATAGACGACACCTTTCACAAATAGTAAATTTTTTATTAGAATTTGCTCAGTTCACAGTTTATCGTAACAACATAAATAAAAAATACTCTTTAAATTATTAATAAGCGTTGGAAGAGATAACACAATCATCTCCAAATGAATAGAATAAGTGAATTCATAACAAATAATAAAATTATCAACATGCGTGTTAAATTATACAAGAATATCTTTAAACTAGAAACACAATAATTTATATCTAAAAGTTCTTTCATTCAACGAAAATCCTAAAAATGTATACTATCTCATTTACAACATAACCGAATATGTTGAATGATTCAATTTTACTTAACATCCTTTGGACAATCAGCTGTTTTAACTGTCAAGTAATTACAGTTGTTATAGATTCAAATTACAACAATAAGAAATTTTCTAATAAGTAGTACATGATGAAAACACATATTATATTTACAAAAATATGAAATTACCATTACGTTGATACGTAGAACTTTATCTAAGAAATTTGTTCATGATAGGCTGTCATTATACATTGTATTTTGCTCTATTATCTATAGTGAGGTCCACGTTATAATGACAGTGGATAAAGATAGGAGAACAGCGTTGCCGTTCGTCTGCCTTAATCAATTAACTTATATTTCAACATTGTTAAAAACGGATTTGGCGACTTTGTGGAGCTAGAAAACGATATGGCATGTGTTTTGTGAAGTAATATACAAGGATAGCAACACCAAAGTTAATAAAATACTGCAATTATAACGTAAGCCTCACTATAGTAGATTATTCTAGAGATCTTTTACTTAAATTATGATTTATTCTTCATTATAAAGTATTACTACATCCTCATACTCATTGAAAAAAAATTATCTCTCCAATTTTTTGTTCCATTCTTCCTTTATATTTCATTCATAATTATCTCTGTGTACACATTACATCCATCTTATTCTTGTATTAGCCAACTCCTTCTCCATTCATTATCCTAAATCATGCTAAAATCATAAATTAATTGCAGTATATACATCTTCACATCTCATTAATAAATAATATTTTACATAGGCTATTTACATATTATTTTATATCACTTTTTTCATTCAAATTAATGTGATGTGGTTGCGAAAAGGCTCTCCTTGAAAAAATTATCTCTCTTTTTTCATGTTTCATTCTTCCTTTATATTATTTATTGATAATTATCTCTGGGTACAAATTACATCCATCTTATTCTTGTATTAGCCAACTGCATTTCCATCCATTATCCTAAATCATGCTGAAATCATAAATTAATTACAGGACATACATCTTCACATCTCATTAATGATTAATATTTTACATAGACTATTTACATATTTTATATCACTTTATATTTTATATAATTCAAATTAATGTGATGAGGTTGAGTACAGGCTCTCCTTCACTAATTGGTTGATGTAAAGATGTTTTAGCTTTGTAAATTTAACCCAAAATATTTATTTATTTATTCGTGGACAGAATCACAAATCATATATCAATATTATTAGGGAGGAACAACAGGCTTGGCCCAAATCTATTCCATTCCCAAATTTTGATAGATTAATAAAATGTCCAAAAGATAGGTTATGTTTCTACTGTAAAACGTAGAAGTTCAATTTTCGTCCAAAAATATATATTGACAATTCCCAACATTTGGAAAGATAGTTAGATGAATGTGATGTGGCTATGTATAGACTCTTCTATATCAATTAATTGACGTGCTAAAAATGCTTAAATTTTGTGAATTATTGCCTAAAATATTAACATTGACGAACATCCTAAAGGATTAGGATAGCTGTTTGGCTTGAAAATGTGCAATACCAGCGCGAAACGGACGTCGCCACATCAAATAATGTGAGTGCTTTTTCACTTTAAAGTTTTATAAAATTTAATAGTGTTGATCCTAAAGGATATCTCTGCCAATAAAGGCATAAGAGTAAGTCAATAAATAATTGAAAATTAGATAATAATAATTGTAAATAATAATTGAAGATTGAAGCACTGGATCTATCATGTTTTTAACAATTTATGAGACTGTTTTGAGTGAAATTGAACCTGTGATGCATGATAATGATTATAGTGTAGTGAAGTGATGACGTCATCATTATTATCATCATCATGATATTATAATCATCATCACATCTATCCAAAAAAAACAACATACTCGTATAATAATTATCAACATCATAGATTTCCACATCTCTATTACGGTGAAGATTATATCTCTATAGTGAGGTCCACGTTATAATGGCAGTGTTCGATTAACAAAATTAACTAAATTCAAAATTTATAGTTCTAATGTTTATTTTGGACTAAAATTTTATAAAAATTGTACACGTGAAATTCTAACCTTATCTTGGACTTTGTCACCTATAAATTTGGAAGAAAAATAGCACAAGGACTACCTTATTATTTCATCTTTCAATGTTATTACATTAGTGTCATTTGCATTGTAAATAAATAAATAAAAAGCAATGGTATTGCTATTCTTGTGTATCATTCAACAAAGCAGATAGCGCTATCTCTTTCTCGCTTTGCTCTGTTGTCAGATCGTCTTTCAACAATGTAGAATTGATAATTAATTAACAAAGTATTCCATATTAATTATGAAAATTTATTGAAAAATATAATTTATTACTTCATAAAATATAATTGATTATATTTATTTTACAGTTTTGAGAATTAAGTAGAAGAAATTAATTTAGTTATCAATTCGGATCTTAATCTTTCTAAATTCAAAATTAATTGTTTCAAGTGTTTGTGTTTTGTTCCAATGTGGAAATTAGTGAAGAATTGAAAAGTCGCACATAACCTTTACATGGACAATTTATTTTATGAAATTGGGATGAAAAGAAGTTTTGGACTGTACTAGTCTGTTTCTTTGTCCTTGAGTTGATTGTAAATGATGAATAAATAAATAATAATAATATTATTTTAAACGAGAATAAACAGTTGTTATAACATCAATAAACCTGTATCAAATTGAATGAAAAAGACTAAGAAATTGTCAAAAAACCACTGATTTATTGATAATTAGAAAGACCGGTTTCGATTATTACACCATTGTCAATCTCTGATAAACCGTTTATCAGAGATTGACAATGGTGTAATAACCGAAACCGGTCTTTCTAATTATCAATAAATCAGTGGTTTTTTGACAATTTCTTAGTCTTTTTCATTCAATATGAATAATTACCACAATATCAACTTCTCAACTACACAAAAACCTGTATCAGTTAACGTCTATAGGAGGCATTGACAAGACAGAGGATCGGCAACGTTGTTCTCCTATCTTTCTCCACTGTCATTATAACGTAGGCCTCACTGTAGTGATGCAGTAAAGAATTTATTAGTGACTACATGAGATTATAATGAATGCAGCTATAAAAAATTGAGACGAGAATAATGAGGCTTTCTGTATGCAACAGAGTACGTTTCAAATGCAGCAGCTTAAAATTTGCATATAAACGCATTCAAGGAGTGCATAATAGTGCATTCTGTATGAAATGATATTCGCCTAGCGTAGTATGAAAGAGATGGAGCCATTTCAGAATTGAAATAGCTTCATAGTTTGCTTGATGTGAGTTGAATAAAGAAGTGTTTGTTTTTCTTCCTTGTTCAAAAACAAAAAGGATGGATAAAGAATGAATGGAGAATAAAATGAGAAAAAATATGAAGATGTTGATATTACGAGAACAATGACAGGAATATCAGTTTGTAAAAAGAATAAGAAAAAGAGGATGAAGAAAAGAAGAATAAGAGGAAGGCGAAGAAGAAAAAGAAAGAGGAAGAAGGGGAGGAGGTGGATAAGAAGGAGAAGAAGAATAATAAGAAGAGAGAAAAATAGAATTCATATAGTATCTAGACTATAAAGAGAGGAACATGATTGTAGCATGGAGAAATTAAATTTAAAAATAAAATTCACATTATACAAGCTATTTCTCAACAGTTGATATCGAATTTTCATGTATTCTTTCTATTTTTTACAGGTAAGAGAACTTTCTAATACTTTGCGGACTTTTATAATATTTTGGTAAGTTAGTCAATCATAATGAAGGATCAGTCAAAAGTGGACAACGACAACACTAGTCACAACTCAAATCATGATTCAAATTATGAATTATTATAATGAAAAATTATTTTTGTCTCAAATTATAAATTTAAGCAGCACGTTTAAACAGTGATAATAAGTGGTATTCACAATAATTGTGATTTGTGAGTTATGTTAATTATAACATAATTATGAATATAATACCATAATTATTATGGTATTATATTCATAATTATGTTATAATTAACATAATTATATGGTATAATATAATAAATTGTTCATTGATAATATAAATACTATACCAAATTTGACTAAAATTTGGTATTTTAATTATTCCTCAGTAAGAACATAACCTATTTTTTCGGACATTTTATTATTTATCAAAATTTGGGAACAGAATAGTTTTGGGCTATGCCGATCATATCATATGATTTGCAATTATATCAACAAATAAATAAATAAATACGTTATATGGAGCACCAGTGCAGCAAAATCAAAATGAAGTTGGTAACAGTGACTGCTGTGGCTGCTATAGTGAGCAGAGGTGCAACGAAGCACAACGCGCTAATTATTAAGTAGATATTATAATGGAGGACAGTGACAGCACAGTGCCACCACAGCACACACCACACAGCCGCTTCGCCATTCAAACACTACTACATTATTCAGGCAATTTTACCCATAATTACCCACTTTTCATATTCAATGGTAACTGTAGGAAAAATTTAATGTGAAATACGTGCGCAAAGTTCGTTTGCTGCACTCAAGAAACCATTCCGCCCTCGCCTACGGCTCGGGCGTAAACGTTTCTTTCGATGCAGCAAACTGTCACTTTGCGCACTAGTTGCACAAATAACTATTGTACAATAGTAGCCCATATAAGTGAACTGTTTTTTTTAGAATAATATTATGATGTGCAGACAATGATTACATCATTTTGATTCACTATGGAAAATAATCCAAAACAATGACTATTATAAGAATAAAGTATTATTTTGACTCAAATTTGGAAGATTTCAAGAAATATCCAAGAATAATTTAAATACTCAATTTTATGCAAAAAATGGCCCACAGTTAAGCGCATGTCTAGAAAATGAAGAGTTTTGAATATTCAAAAACATTCAGTCTCCATAATTAAAATATGCTATTGAGATTAAAGCGAAAACCATCAAACAAAAACTAATTACGTTTCAAGGTATGTACATTTTCAAACTTTTTACATTATAAACAATGTATTTTGTATCTCTTGTGAATTTTTCATATATTCACAAGGAACTCTCAAAATCCCCTGCTTATATTTTTAATAAACAGTCATCAACTTACAACTATAATCACAAAAAACCAGTCATACTTTAATCAACCTATATGAATGATTTGATAATAATTGATATCCTTCCATGAATAATAATTAATTTTCAGAGTTCCTCCAAGATCTAGGAAATACAAATCAAATTAATATCCTTCCATAATAATATTCAATTTTTAGGTGTTTCTCCAACATCTAGCAAATACAAAAATCAACCTCTAAATGAGGTCTACATTATTTTTGTGTATTTTTAAATAAATTATAAATCTCAAAACTATTCTAAATCAGCCTCTGTACTGACTGAAATCTCCTACAATATAATTATTCCATTAGTACAACACACAATAAATTAAATCTTCGAATTTATTGAATTGCAAGTAGAATCTCACATGATATTCTATTCCATATAACACAATGTAATGTTAATACTCTGTGACCTTATAACGTACACTCCACATAGAAAAAAAGGACAAAGATCTCATGCATTATTGAATAAATCATCATAAATATGCAATTTTTAGCCATTAATATAAGTATTAATCTGTTTGTCCATCGATATTAATAATCAAATTAAATAGATTTTCCAGTGTTATCATAGTAATAGACTAAGCCTACTAATAAATTATAATTCAAATCCGCAAATACTTCAAATTGTAAGTAAACTGTAAGATTTATTAAAGTCTTATGAAACTCTCATTCCATAATTATTTTGTGATGATGTTATCAATTCATCTACAGTACCTTGTAAACTTGTCTCATTTGTTCAGTATTTTTAATCAATTTCAGTCTCTTTTCAATTTTCTCAGTCATTCGCTACAATTCCATTTCAGTTTTCACATTTTCTTTCATCGATTACTTATTTAATCAATTTCAGTCTCTTCTAAATTTTCTCAGTCATTCGCTACAGTTTCATTTCAGTTTTCACCAACTTTCATCACATTTTCATAATTTCCTTTCATCGATTAAGTTTTTGAAATCAACCAATCACAACTATTTGTATTGCACTTTTTAGAAGTTGATCAACTCTTTGACGTTCTCTCGTCATGTTTCAAAGCTGATTCAACACTTTTTCCTCTACTTTAACTGCTTTCATCCATTTTGAAACGTTTATCCTGACTCTCACCCTCATTTGACTCATCAGCTTCTGTTTGATTCAACTTACTTTGACTCAATATCTCAATTGATTCATCAGTCTCAGCTTGATCCAGCTTAACACATCCACCTTGGCTTGAAACCGCAATCCCATCCACAATTGACCCACCAGTCTTGGAATTACTCACTCTATGAGATTCAATGTGACTCAGTTCCGTGATCCCATCATGGATTGACTCTAGCTGACTCGACTCATCACAACTACCTCGACTCAATACCGCAATCCCATCTGGTTTCACATTTTGACTAAATTCAGTTGATTCACCCTGTTCTGATTCAGGATTCTGACTCCGATTCAAGTTTTGACTCGAGTCACCACATCTGTCCAGACTCGATTCAAGAGATCCACACTGTTTTGACTCGGGATGCTGACGCTCATCTGACTCACGTCTTTCCTGAGTCAATCCATCTTGACTCAACTTCCTTCCACACGCCACATCCTGGCTACTATTATTTAGGTTCATACTACTATCACCACAGTCCTGAAAGTTATTGTAGGGAGTCAAATTATCAACTGAGTCACTTTCACAATTGGTACTGTTGATCAAATTATTGGGGGCTGTGATACAATTGTTGGTTAAACTGTTTGGGTTTGAGCTACAAATATTGTTGGTCAAATTGTCTGAGTTTTTGCCACAATTGCTGGTCGAATTTCTTGAATATGAGGGACAATTGCTAGTCAAACTGTCGGAGTTTAAGCTACAGCTATTGGCCAAACTGTTAGGGCTCAAGCTACAATTATTTTGGACAAACTGATTGGGTTTGAGCTACAATTGTTGGACAAATTGTCGGAGATTGAGCTACAATTGTTAGTCAAACTATTGGGGTTCGAGCTACAATTATTGGACAAATTGTCGGAGTTTGAGCTACAATTGTTGGTCAAACTGTTGGGATTTAAGCTACAATTATTGGACAAATTGTCGGAGTTTGAGCTACAATTGTTGGTCAAACTGTTGGGGTTCAAGCTACAATTATTGGACAAATTGTCGGAGATGCTTTTCACGTTTTTCTCGAAAACGGCTCTAACGATTTTCTTCAAATTTATACCACGGATATTCATAAGCCCTATCAACTGACATGAGTCTCATTTCTAGGAAAATTGCAGAAGCTACGTAATATTTTTGAGAAAAATGGCGGATAGTGACTAAAAACCATGTTTTTCACGGTTTTCTCGAAAACGGCTCCAACGATTTTCTTCAAATTTATACCATGGATAGCTAGCTATTCATAAGCCCAATCAAGTGACATGAGTCTCATTCCTGGGAAAATTGCAGGAGCTACGTAATATTCTTGAGAAAAATGGCAGATAATTACTAAAAAAACACTTTTTTCACGATTTTCTCAAAAATGACTTGACCGATTTTTTTTCAAATTCATACCCTGTATAGTTACTCATCAGCTCCATCAACTGCCATGAGTCTCCTCTCTGGGAAACTAATGGGGTCCACCCCATCCTTGAGAAATGGACTTTCGTACATGAGCTAGGTAGGTAGAGCAGTTCATAAAAAGAACACATAGACAAGATATTTCATCTGTAGAACAGCTGTTTTGACGACTTTTAATAAATCATCGAATTTCACAATTTACACAAAGGAAAAAGTACTCTGAAAAAAATTATATACACACATATACAGAAGTCTGATCGTAGTTTCAAATATGTTGCCGCCAATCGTCATTATCTTATTCCCCTGAATTATTCTCGTTCAAGAATGGGGCTTACAGTTCAATGAGCAAGGAAAGTTGTGTGAGTGTACCTTGAATGTATCATGCGAATTTATTCATCCACTTTACTCGAATTGTAGTGTATACCTGCATCCACTTAATTAGAATATTCGAATAAATTATTCATTCATAAACAGTCTTATAGTATTCTAGTCTTGGAGTTTTTTATTACATAGGATGATGGACGTGTAACACTATTGTGTTATCCTATTATATTAAGCGAGCAATTTCTGTATTCATATATCTGGTTATTTTAATATCTGGCTATTTTTACTTTCCTTGCCCTACTACCATAGGTAAGGAAAGTATTGCTTTCCAAAAAAAATTAAGGTACCCCAATTTCAAGTTTTCTATACGTTTCAAGGTCCCCTGAGTCCAAAAACATGATTTTTGGGTATTGGTCTGTGTGTGTGTATGTGTGTGTGTGTGTGTGTATATGTGTGTGTGTGTGTGTGTGTGTGTGTGTGTGTGTGTGTGTGTGTGTGTGTGTGTGTGTGTATGTTTGTTGTGTGTGTGTGTATGAGTGTATGTCTGTGAACACGATAACTCCATTCCTAATTAACCGATTGACTTGAAATTTTAAACTTAAGGTTCTTATACCATGAGGACCCGACAATAAGAAATTCAATAAAATTCAATTCAAGATGGCGGAAAAAATAGCGGATAATTACTAAAAAACCATGTTTTTCACGTTTTTCTCGAAAATGGCTCTAACGATTTTCTTCAAATTCATACCATGGATAGCTATTTATAAGCCCTATCAACTGAAATGAGTCTCATTTCAGGGAAAATTTCAGGAGCTCCGTAATATTATTGAGAAAAATGGCGGATAATGACTAAAAAACCATGTTTTTCACGGTTTTCTCGAAAACGGCTCCAACGATTTTCTTCAAATTTATACCATAGATAGCTATTCAAAAGCCCTATCAACTGGCATGAGTCTCATTTCTGGGAAAATTTCAGGAGCTCCGTAATATTCTTGAGAAAAATGGCGGATAATGACTAAAAAGCCATGTTTTTCACGGTTTTCTCGAAAACGGCTCTAACGATTTTCTTAAAATTTATACCATGGATAGCTATTTATAAGCCCTATCAACTGAAATGAGTCTAATTTCTGGGAAAATTTCAGGAGCTCCGTAATATTCTTGAGAAAAATGGCGGATAATGACTAAAAAGCCATGTTTTTCACGGTTTTCTCGAAAACGGCTCTAACGATTTTCTTCAAATTTATACCATGGATAGCTATTTATAAGCCCTATCAACTGTCATGAGTCTCATTTCTGTGAAAATTGCAGGAGCTCCGTAATATTCTTGAGAAAAATGACAGTTACTAAAAAACCATGTTTTTCACGATTTTCTCAAAAACGGCTCTAACGATTTTTTTCAAATCCATACCCTGTATAGTTATTTATTAGCTCTATCAACTGACATGAGTATTTTCCTGGGGTACTAATGGGGGGTCCACCCAATCCTTGAGAAATGGACTTTGTAACCTCCTTCTCGTGCATGAGGTAGGTAGGAACACGGTTTTTACTTTTTCTTCTTCCATATACCGTGGGTAGGTAGAGCAGTTTATAAAAAGAACAAAGTCATAGTCAAGATATTTCATCTGTAGAACAGCTGTTTTGACGAATTTCAAAAAAAACATAGAATTTCACAATATTTACATAAAGGAAAAAGTACTCTGAAAACAATTGTATATACACATATACAGTAGTCTGATCGTAGTTGCAAATATGTTGCCGTCAATCGTCATTATGTTTTTCTCCTAAATTATTCTCGTTTGATATTGAGGCTTAGGTTTATTTAGCAAACTATATTGGAAATTTTAAGGTAGGGTTATAAAAAGGGCACTTTGTTCCGTGGATGTTTTTTTTACAAGAGAAATATTTGATCAAAGTAAGGGGAAAAGTTTTTAAGCGAAAATGGATGTAAAATTTTAAATAGTTCAATGAGCAAGGAAAGTTGTGTGAGTGTACCACACCAGATTTTTATATCTGGTTATTCATGTTTAACGGATCTCGAAAACGGCTTTAACGATTTTCACGAAATTCGGAACATAGTAGGTTTATGATATAAAGATTCGATTGCTCTAGGTCTCATCCTTGGGAAAACTCGCTGAATGACATCAAAAGGATAATTCATCCTTGGCTGAAACAGCTGTGGAAAGTAAAAAAGAGAGTATGTGAAAAATCAAAATATCGCATCCCCGAAATTCATAAGATGACGTATAGCCAGCTGTGAAATATGAACACGATCATTTTAGAAAATAATTGTGTTATGTTTATCAATAAACAAAAATAACGAGCGAAGCTCGATGCCCCGATATTGTTAGATTGAAGTGTAATGAATATGGAAATGTATACTGATTATATATTTTCCTTCCATATTGAGACTCTTGTCACAATATTGGAGAATAGTGAGTATTTAGGTATTTGATAAAACAATAATTGGAGGAATAAGTTTAGTATTGGTGAATCAGAACGTAAACTTCTATTCATCTCCATTATTTGAATGAATGATTTGAATAAGTAATAGTTGAGTTTTGAGGCTGAAGAAATAAATTATTGCTAATCCAACATCACAGATCCAAACCTTAGCCTGTGCTATCATGTACTAAATTTACACTGAAGTAGCTAGATTTGATTAATTTTCCATTCATAGCCAGGCCGGAACAGAAATCCAAATGAAATTAAAAATACAACAAAAATCAGGATAAAAAACCGGAGCTTGAATGCAATGGAATTCCTACTTTTCTCAATGGAATAGATATTATTAACTCACAAATTTGGCTGAAAATCAATAGGAATTACATAGAAATTGAGTTGTGGTTGAATGAAAACCTATTATATTGAGCGAGCAATTTCTGTATGTCAATTTATATTTGGTTATTTTTATATTTTCATATCTGGTTATTTCTATATCTGGTTATTTATGTTCAACGGATCTCGAAAACGGCTCTTACGATTTTCACGAAATTTTGGAACATGGTAGGTTTATGATATAAAAATTGGATTGCACTATGTCTCATCCCTGGGAAAACTCTCTGAAGGACATTAAAAGGATAATTCAACCTTGGAAGAACAGATGATAATTTCGTCGTCTGTCGATAACAGAAGATGCGTGTGCCTGTGTGGGAGATCAGCTGTGTAATCATTCAATCAGCTTACCGTATCTCGCGAGAAATATTATCTAGAAATTTTATCAAAATAATCTGATTTGTTGACATGACATGGTTTATCACTCTAAAGCTACGTTTACACCAAAGTTAATAACAAAGTGTTAATTACTTAATCCTTAGAGATTCTATTGGATTTTATCCTACACATGATGATCATATGTGTTTTGTCAAGTTTCGTTCAATCTAATGGAAGTATTAGGTTATTAACAATTTGTTAATAACTTTGGTGTAAACCAAGCTTTAATTAGAGTTTATCATAATATTCAAAGTTAATAATTATTTTACAGTTTTAAGTGATTGGAGTGTTATTTTGATATTCAATTTGGTTTGTAAACAATCTAAATTAGAGCTTTTCTGTTTTTAAATATTTTGACTGAAAATTGGACCTGAATTCAAGTGTATGGAACATAACTTACTCTTTGGACTATTTATAGTGTATAAATCAACATTCGGGGAAGAAACAGTTTTGGGCTGTGCCTGTTTGTCCTTCCCCAATCATTTTGAAGAATTGTGTTCTGTAAATAAATAAATGAATGTTCTGTTAATCTATTCAATAAATGAATGACGAGCGAAGCTCGGTGCCCCGATATTTTAAATTAAATGAATAATTTTATTGCCTAAAAATCCAAGTAAATTACAAAACCTGATGTTCAATGAAGAGCCTCCGTCGCACCGACACACGCGCGTTCCTGAGCGCGGGCATGTCTGCTCGTGGTGTGATGACGTCACCACTGTCTGGCCTCCTCACCTCCTGGTGGAGCAGTGGAGCTGGCGGGTGAGGCGAGGCTGTACTGTCTCCACTCAATGGCGGTGTTTTGGGCCTTACTGGAGAGTGTCGTCTGCAACACAAGAGAAAAATATCATGAAAAATCATGGAAATCGTGAAAGTTCATTTCAAATTTGAAAAACAGCAAAACGCTGAGTGAAAATTTACAAGTTCAATCTTATCGACTTGTAGCACAAGTAATATTTTTTGTTTGTTTCTGAAACAGAAGATGAAGAAGTTGGTGAAAATTTATTCTGAATTGGGAAAACAGTGGGGTGAAAATTTACATGTCAACTTTTGCCGACTGGGCAAAGTTGCAGCAAGATGTAATATTCTAGTTCATCAAACAGAAGTGGGAAAAATTCGTGAAAATACATTCCCAATTGGGAAAGCACTGGGTGGAAATTTGCAAGTTCACTTTGATCGATGTGTAGCGCATATTTCAATATTCCAGTTCAGGAAGAAGAGGAAAAATCTGGTGTGGTGCACTCACACAACTTTCCTTGCCGTTATGAAAATTGATCAACTGACGCCAGTGTTCCCGCGCATCTCAAGTCTACTTTTCCAAGATCTGAGCCAGCTGGTGACAGGACAATAGCGCTGCAGACACACGAAGTCTGCTATCTCTTCATAGTGAATGATTTAATAGAATCAACAGTTGCCAACAGTTTGCAATTGAATAATCTTATTTTCTCAAATTTCAAGCTTATTTTCAATTTTAGGTGAAAATGTTACTGAATATTAATTGTAGAGATTTTTATGCTCAATCTTTTCCACTTAAAATTTTTGGTTTAAATTGTATCTGAAGCCTGATAATTGGGAGTCTAAAATCAAACTTTGCATAGATGGTGCAGTGCTCCTGAAATTTTTACAGGTATGAGACTTGTGGCAGATGATAGAGCTTATCAATGACTTTTCTAGATATGAATTTAATCAAAATCGTTATAGCCGTTTTCGAGAAAATCGCGAAAAACCCATTTTCGTCATTTTAGCCGCCATCTTGAATTGCATTTGATCGAAATTGTTCGTGTCGGATCCTTATAGTGTAAGGACCTTAAGTTCCAAATTTCAAGTCATTTGGTTAATTGGGAGATGAGATATCGTGTACACAGACGCACATACACTCATACACACACACACATACAGACCAATGCCAAAAACCACTTTTTTGGACACAGGGGACCTTGAAACGTATAGAAATTTAGAAATTGGGGTACCTTAATTTTTTTCGGAAAGCAATACTTTCCTTACCTATGGTAATAGGGCAAGGAAAGTAAAAAGTTTCTGAAAATTTATTCCGAATTGGAAAAACACTGGGTGAAAATTAAACTTTTACCGACTGGATAAAGTTGCAGCAAGATGATTGTGATATTCTAGTTCCTCAAAGAGAAGAGGAAAAAGTTTGTGAAAATTTATTCCGAATTGGGAAAACACTGGTTGCTAATTTATAAAATTTCAATTCTGCTGACGTGTAGCACAAGGTACTAACATAGATAAACAATAGCGTAAGTAGATATCCCATGGTATAGGGAGTTTATATCGCAACTTTTACTGTTATCTCAAGTCGATTACTGTTAATTATTGTCGAATTTTACTGTTTTGTTGGGGTGAGAGTGTATGAACGGCACAATATGAGAGACTACCAGCGTCACACAGCTTCACGGGATAGAACTACGTGGACTATCGGCTTGAAATAACAGCAAAAGTTGCGACATAAACGCCCTATACCATGGGATATCTACTTATGCTATTGTTTCTCTATGAAAGTACCAGGTTATAATATTCTTGCGACATAAACGCCCTAAGCCATGGGATATCTACTTACGCTATTGTTTCTCTATGGTAGTGCCAAGTTATAATATTCTTACTCCTCGAACAGAAGAGGGAAACGGTCGTGAAAATCCATTTCCAACTGGAGGAAAATGCCTAAGAAAAATATGGTTAACATTTCTCATTTAATTTGGATGGGTGTATTCACACAGAAAGCGGTCAAGTATTCAGATTTTGGCGGTCCACGTCTTTCCTATAAACAAGTAAAAGGCGGTCAAATACTAGCGGTCCAGCTGGAATAACCCATTTCGGACTATGTGTAACCTTATCCAAATTTGGGAGAGGAATAGCACAAGGTTACCTTATTTTTTCTCTCCCTATCATTTTGATGATGTACTTATTGTATCAATCAATAAAAGAAATCATTTCTCGATTAAAGTAAAATGATTGCTGTTCTCGTCTATCTATAGACATACTTCTAAAATCAGTTTGATCGGCCATTTTGAATAAATTTAAGCTTCTTTCCGCCATTTCACGAGCTTGGAAACAAGGCTTGCTATTGGCTGCGAGTTCTCGACCAATTGGAGAGCTTGGTTGAGAAATCGCTCTGTGGCGTTCATAGGTTTATTTGTGCTGCGGAACAAATAGATTACTCATTTGAAAAGACAAAGTAACAAGACCACATGAATTGAAATGAGCGTGATTCAGAAAGAATACCACAACTTTGAAAATCTGTATTTAATCAAGGAAACATAATAGAAACTTGGGTTGTAAATCAAAATGAAGAGTATTAATAGTTATTTGTGCAACTAGTGCGCAAAGTGACAGTTTGCTGCACCGAAAGAAACGTTTATGCACCGAAAGAAACGGAATGGTTTCTTGAGTGCAGCAGAGGAACTTTGCGCACGTATTTCACATTAAGTTTTTCCTACAGTTACCATTGAATATGAAAAGTGGGTAATTATGGGTAAAATTGCCTGAAATGCATCAAATGTTTTTCTGTGTAGTTTTATTATTGATAAAAACCTTAATCCTAAAATCCTAAAGTCCTCGTTGTCCTTGGTTATAATATATACTTAATAATTAGCGCGTTGTGCTTGGTTGCACCTCTGCTCACTATAGCAGCCACAGCAGTCACTGTTACCAACTTCATTTTGATTTTGCTGCACTGTTGCTCCATATAACCTACTAAGTATTTTGCGTTGCCATGTTGCAAATCTGGAGTGCAGAAAAATTTTTCCCGCACTAGAGCGGAAAAGTGATTCTTTGCGTTCTGTAATCAGTGCAGCAATGCCCACTTTTCAACGTAACTGTAGGAAAAATAAATTTTTTCCCACTAGAAAACAAGTTCACAAATGTTCAATGTGACCCCCTCCAGACACTCGAGTGATATCAATACGATACTCGAACTCGTTGCACACCCTCAGTAGCATATCGGGCGTAACAGTTTGTATAGCTGCTGTTATTTCTTGTTTGAGCTCCTCAATGTTAGCCGGTAGAGGAGGTCGATACACCTTATCTTCAACGTACCCCCACAGAAAAAAATCGGAGGGGGTGAGCTCAGGGCGTCTTGGAGGCCAGTGATGAATAGAATAGAATAGAAAAATAGAATAGAATATACTAGTGCTCTGTCTCGAACTGCTTGGCGGCCGATCCATTGTCTCGGATAGTTCTCATTCAAATAGGCTGCACGGACAGATGAGTGCGTGCCAATGGGACTAAATAAGCAACTAAATAAACTTCAGAGCTTCCTCAAATCGATGACAAATAGTGCTTTACTTTCTGTTTATTCTTTACAGAGTTATCAATTTTCAAAGTTGTGGTATTCTTTTTGAATCACGGTGTATAATTGGCTCCTAATTTCAGATAGATTACTTCAACATATAATAGGAATAGAGCTCAGATGGAAATTTTTAATAGCCATAGATAGATATCATAAACATTATTTTGTTCATCGAAGCTTCTAAACTTCTACAACTCACATTTCACATATTTATGCAATTCTATAGTTTGAAAGTATAATCACGGTAGTTCTATGTTGATTACTAGGCCTATCTATCTCTCAATACCTCTCAATGATTTTCAAATATATTTAATCTCGTACAGTACACATCATAGAATTTCTTTTTTATAAGCGTCTCAAGTCTTTAGTTTAAGTTCTCAAGTTCTATATCAATTTTTCAAAAAAGAATCATTTTTATGATCAAGTCTTTTCAAACATCTTCACAAATTTCAGCAGAGTTTTTTAAAATAAAAAGAATGGGCCTCATTCAACATTACTTGCTACAAGGGAAAAGTGTGTCAAGGTAATTCAATTGTTTCAATTTTCACTCCAATTCACCAATCAGAATAGAGACAGAACAGGATAAGCTACTTATCATGTCAAGCATCTGTTGTCTCCTTTTTTCCACAATTCCCCTTTCATTCTCAATTCGCAATTCAAAGGTGAAAAGATGATTGATGACTACTGCATAAGAGGCAGACAAAAGGCAGAGAATAATGATATGGGCCTACCACTTGATTATAACCTGGGCTTGGCTCAGTTTTACAGCCTGCGGGCACAGAATTTCCGCAGATCTTCTCTTCTTCTTCTTCTTCTTCTTCTTCTTCTTCTTCTTCTTCTTCTCCTTATCCTCCTCGTCCTACTCCTCCTCTTTCTCAACCACCTTATCCTTCTCCTTTGCTCAACCTTCTCCTTCTCGTTCTCCTCTTATTCTGCTTATCTACTTCTTCAGCACCACCTTCGTCTTCTCCCCCTCCTTCTTTACCACCACCTTCTCCTTCTCTTACTCCTTCTCCTTCTTCTCCAGCTTCTCTTTCTTCTTTTCCTCATCCTCCTTCTTCACTCCCTCTTCATCACCCTCTCCTCCCTCTTATCCTACACCTTTTCACCTTCTATCCCCTTCTCATCCTCCTCCTCCTCATCCTCCTCCACCTTCCCCTCCACCATCTCCTTCTCATCTGTCATCTGCTTCTTCTCCTTCTCCTCCTTCTTCACTATCACCCTCTTCTTCCCCTTCTCACACACCTTTTCTCCTTCATTTCCTTCTATCCCCTTTCTCGTTCTTCTCCTCCTCCTCATCCTCCTCCACCTTCCCCTTCACCTTCTCATTCTCATCTCGTCATCTGCTTCTTCTCCTTCTCCTTTTTCTTCTTCATCCTCTTCTTCTTCTACTCACTGTTCTGTATTATCTCTCTATTTTCCAAAACCGCAACAGTCTCTCACATCACTCGACTTGACGTTACAAACCAAACCTATAATTTAAAATGCACTTTTCGTACACTCCTTATCTGTTCCGGTTCATTTTTCCCATCTTATTCACTAGCCTACTTGCTACTCTTTCTCACCATTCTGTAATTTTCTCTTAACTATATCATTTTGATATTTCTCACAGTTCTCAAGAAGTGTTCAACATTGAAATGCATCTGTATCATCTGTCAAATGTTCAAGGCCCATGTAGAGAGAGAGAGAGAGAGAGAGAGGAGAGAGAGAGAGAGAGAGAGAGAGAGAGAGAGAGAGAGAGAGAGAGAGAGAGAGAGAGACAGTGGCGCACGTAAGAAAATGATGTTGTATTTTATGATAGAACAACTGTTTCAGTTCATCAACTTGTTAACGTTCTTTCATATTCTTCCTCTTCTCATACTACTTGTAACTTGTAATTGAAGTAAACTCCCATTTTTCCTTACTTGACAAGTAACGTTCCTAATAGGCCTATTCTTCAAAGTTGAAATTTGAAGTGGCTCAAATCAGAGAGAAAGTATATATGTGGAACATAATAATAATCTTCTTCTTCTTCTTCTTCTTCTTCTTCTTCTTCTTCTTCTTCTTCTTCTTCTTCTTCTTCTTCTTCTTCTTCTTCTTCTTCTTCTTCTTCTTCTTCTTCTTCTTCTTCTTACTCTTCTTCTTCTTCTTCTTCTTCTTATTCTTCTTCTTCTTCTTCTTCTTCTTCTTCTTCTTCTTTTCTTCTTCTTCTTCTTCTTCTTCTTCTTCTTTTCTTCTTCTTCTTCTCTTCTTCTTCTTTCTTCTTCTTCTCTTCTTCTTCTTCTCTTCTTCTTCTTCTTCTTCTTCTTCTTCTTCTTCTTCTTCTTCTCTTCTTCTTCTTCTTCTCTTCTTCTTCTCCTGTCTTCTCCTTCTTCTTGAAAGTATATAAATGTGGAGCTTATAATTTTGTCTATGCTGAAACTCATTCATTATCCCATAGATACTTCATTTTTTCTTTGATTAAACTTTTTATTATCTATGTCGTTGACTCATAACTTATGTCTCATTTTTCACTCACATTCTCATTTTTACTCTCTTTTTATTTATTTCAACTTTATTACAATATTGTTCACATCTGTTCAACAATATTCTCGTACTTCCTCTATCACGTAGGCTATGTGAACTTTGAAATTTTTCTACTTCTTTATGGGGTTTTGTAGGTACTCTGTTTTTGAATAGTGTTTTGCCTATGGTGAGTTTATAGTGAGTATAATGGGAGTAGAGAAAGATAAGTGAACAACGTTGCCGATCCTCTGTCTTGTCAATGCCTTCTATGAACGGTAGCTGATATACAGGTCATATATGTAATATTAACTGTTTATTCTCGTTTAAAATAATCATTTATATTTTATTAAGCAATTTATTTTATTTCTCAATAATTTCATAATCAAGAATAAATTTGTTAATTAATCACCAATTATACATTGTTAAAAGACGAGCTTGCCGGCAACAAAGCAAAGCAAGAAAGAGATAACGCTATCCGCTTTGTTGAATGATAGACATGGATAGAAATATCATTGCTAAACAAACACTGTCATTATAACGTGTACCTCACTATAGTTAATGGATTTCTCACTGGCTGCTCAAGAACTTTAAAAAATACAATATGAAATAACATCATCAATTTCCGCAGTCTGATAAAAAGCTATGGGAAACCCTACTTCAAAAACGTACCCACAGAATTATTTCTATAGACTATGATATCAATCCATTGATTAGGCCCGCATACAAATTCCAGGCACTGGTCATTCAACTTTTATTTTTTCGAACGTTGAATGTCTTATCACGGCAACGATTATTCTTATCAATGAAGCTACCTGTATAACAAACATTTCCAATTTAAAATTTTACTTTAGACTTGTCAAGCTTCTATGAATTGGCACTAAAACTGATTAAAAAAGTCTTTCCTCGTCAAAATGTTAGTTCAAACAGGGAAATTCATGCTGACAGGGAAATTCATACTTCTTTTCCCTAGGGAAATTTATACTACTTTTCCTCTCCGTTTCTCAATACTCTATCATCATTTAACAAGCTACTCAATGAAGCTCGAGCAATTTCGTAATTATCAAGATAAGATTTTCTGGAACAATTGCTAAAAGAATTAACAAATTGTTGAAAAAGTCCCGAAGAATATATCTCCCACCTTCAAGTTCTATTCAGAGCTTTACATTACTTTCGTATAATTCGATCTATAGATTTTTATATTCAACTACAGGAATTGATCTATTTCATAATATGTGTAACCTTATCTAAATTTGGAAGAGGAATAGCACAAGGTTACTTTTTTTCTCTCCGTATCATTTTGATAATGTACCTATTGTATGAATCAATGAAGAATAAAGAATAATGTTGTTTTATATTATATAAAATAATGATAAAAATATACTATATATGATAATTTTATACAGTAAAATAATGATTTATCATACTGTATATTGATCGGAATTTTGAAGAATGATTTATGGAGGAAGTGAGAGATAGAGTTGATGATACAGTTGATTGATTGATTGAGTACTTTATTTATGTAGATTACAATATATACTGGCTTATACACTTATATACAATAGCTTACAATACAGCAAAATTATAGATGAATTTACATAATATAGACTAAGAAAATAATTATTGAACTGTATATGATATGAAAAAGCAATTTATAATATAATAACTATAGATAATAATTATATTGTTATGCATCTACATAAATTGGCGGAGCTTTGGACATATCAATGTCCATTCTTCGGAAAGAATATTAAAAATATCCTCCCCACTAACTCTCTACCAAAACAATGAATCAATGAAGAATGAAGAATAAAGTTGTTAATGATTTATTATACTATATTTTGATCGGAATTTTAAAGGATGATTTATGGAGGAATTGAGAGAGATACCGTGACAATGTGCATGTACAATGATCTTGAAACATAACAAAACTGGGAAATTATCATATAAATCAGAAAACAATTCCCACATTTCTCACTTTAGAGATAAATGAGCTAACAAGTTATCAAGCATTTCATCATTTTCTCAAAAATTTCAAGACTAATTTCAGTAACGCTCTACAAACCCGTTTTCTCAGACTCGAGATAATCAAAAGCGAGCTTGAAATCAAAGAGATACTTAGCTAAGTAGCCGCTAAGCATGCTATAATTGTTGATCAAGTCCCTAAGGCACGTTTCAAGTAGTATTTCTCGCAACGGATGTATCATTGATGACTAATTCTACCGAATAAGGAGTGAGTTTCCGGAACTGCCCATATAAGATTCATTCTTCTCTTCTACTATCTAAGGATTCACATCCTTTTCTAAAATAATATCTTGAGAAAAAATACTTCTTTCATGTGCTGTATTTGGATTTCTTCCATTCTTCAAAGAAAGATTGATTCTTTATTCTTTATTGATTGATATAATGAGTGTACATCATATAAATGATAGGGAGAGGAAAAATAAGGTAACCTTGTGCTATTCCTCTCCCCAATTTAGATATGTTTACACATAGTCCGAAATAGGTTAAGTCTTGTAGCTCTTCACTTCGCAAAATTTTCAGTCCACTAATATGTTCACAAACAATGCAAGAATGTTCACAAGAATTCAGTAGATCAATGAGTGAATGAGTGAGAAAGAATGCAGTAGATGAATGAGTGAATGAGTGAGAACGAATGCAGTAGATGAATGAGTGAGAAATAATGCAGTAAATGAATGAGTGAATGAGTGAGACAGAATGCAGTAGATGATGAGTGAATGAGTGAGAAAGAATGCAGTAGATGAATGAGTGAATGAGTGAGAAAGAATGCAGTAGATGAATGAGTGAATGAGTGAGAAAGAATGCAGTAGATGAATGAGTGAATGAGTGAATGAGTGAGAAAGAACGTAGTGGATGAATTATTTATCAGTGGTTGAGTGAATTAGTAAGTGAACTTAGCATGAGAAAATAATATCTCTCGTATTTTTCTATTTGAAGGTTATCTATTATATATATAAAAGCGAAATGGCACTCACACACTGACTGACTGACTGACTCACTCACTCACTCACTCACTCACTCGCAGAACTAAAAATCTACCGGACCAAAAACGTTCAAATTTGGTAGGTATGTTCAGTTGGCCCTTTAGAGGCGCACTAAGAAATCTTTTGGCAATATTTCAACTGTAAGGGTGGTTTTTAAGGGTTTAAAGTTCGTCTTTTAGCATGTATATTCTTCTTATTCTCTTAATTATAATTGAAAAATGTCCATACCATATGTTAATATAGAACTATAATCTAGAGATCTAGAGAGAGTACCTCTTCGAAACAGTTGTTAACTGGTAACTAAATTAATAATTTTGTCAGGTTGGCATTAAGTTGAGTTGACTTTGTTAGGTTGGCACCAAGTTGAAGATTGAAATGCATTTATCGCGGAAAAATTGATTGGGCACTGCTACTTCAATCAGAGCTATTCCTGCTTGGGAATATTATATTACTAGCCGTCAGGCTCACTTCGCTCGCCATATCCGTTTAGCCAGACGTTTAGTCTGGACCCCCGACTGGATCGTCCTAACATATGATAAAAATGCTCGAATGAAAATGCAGGCGAGCGAAGCGAGCCTGCTGATCTCATTCTTGGACGATCCAGTTGGGGGTCTATATTATAATAAAGTAGAGAATTGGCTTATACACGTACGGGATAAGAGAATCACGAATGACGCATCATCACGTCTGAACTACTTGACTGATTAACTTGAAATTTTGCATATAGATTCTCAATGTACCGAGTATAGTCATAGGCTTATTTCAAAATCTTCAAGATTTCAGTAGGTCAAGTTTTCAGTTTGTCAAGTTTTTAATTAGACTCTTGCGGACCACGGGTTACCTTCTAGGTTTTAATATATTGAATAGTATTGTTGAAGATTCTCCAGTAACATCAAAATTCCATCTTTGCTTCAATATTCCTTCAATATTTTCATTATCAATAGGCGGCGACTATCGATTCAAAAAAGAAAAGTATTAGAATATAATCAATAAATAGGCCTACTCAATTGATTGATAATAATTAAGTGATATTTAAATACGCCCCACTTGGCATTCCAGGAATGTAATTGCGAACAAATTTGCATAAATTGGCCATGAGCTTCATTTTATGCTCTAGTTGAAGAGGTTATCATTATCTGACCCATGATGTAATCCTACCATTTCATAATTGAAATTATGTCGTAGTTTAATATGAATTGATTGAGAATCATCGGTTGTTATTCTTTCTGGATTGTAAAGCTGAAAATTTATTTATTTTTTTATTTATTTAGCGTGTGGCAGATACACAACAAATATATAGCTCATCAAGACTCAAGTGCCTTCATAAACACTTTTTATTTCCAATCTCTTGAGATGTTGTGTAGTTTCTGGTCAGGAGAACATAAGTTTGTCTGACCGCCATCATTTGCTAGTCCATTTAGCGTTACCCAATGTGCACCATGGAGGCGAACATAATAAACGGATCTCTTTAAAATTCAAAAATATTCTCTTTGTTGAGCGAAATAATATCATATTTTTTTCTGGAATCTACTTGGAAAATCTTGCTATATTTGATTAATAAAGTTTTAGTGATGTAGAGCAATGTATTTCAGCTTACTAATGCTTGAAAATTTGCTTGTTCATTCTCCAAACTAACATCCAAATTTTTTAACAGAATAAAAATATTTGGTTAATTTGAAACTTCCAAAAACATTTATTGATTCATTTATTTACAATGCAAATGACACTAATGTAATAACATTGAAAGATAAAATAAGTTAAGGTAGTCCTTGTGCTATTTTTCTTCCAAATGTATAGGTGACAAAGTCCAAGATAAGGTTAGAATTTCACGTGTACAATTTTTATAAAATTTTGGTCCAAAATAAACATTAAAACTATAAATTTTGAATTTAGAAGCAGAATGTAGAATATGTTGCTTTTTGGATTGGTTTCTACAGTTTGTTGACTGTACATTAATAATAATTATGGTCGAGATTATAATTACAGAATATCATTACAAGAATTATTCCACAGTTCATCTCCCTAAAGTGCTAGAGAATGGAACCTATTCCAGTCTGTAATATTCTAACCACAAAAATAATCCATTTTTGTCATTCCGTTTCACAACAATAATTATGAAGAGCATAAAGCGATTGTTCTTTAAGAATAATTGAAATCTCGACTTATATTGCATGCCACTGAGTTTATTGCCCTAAACCAACTCATTTCTTCGAGGTAGAATTAATCATGAATTAAAATCCATCAAAAATAAATATGACGTAATCCTTCAATCTAACATGCAAACGTAGAAATTTGAATAACTATAATTTTGGATCCTAATTGTTCATTATTTTTCTATCTTATATTTCTTTTTTCCATTCATTTTTCTTCTTTCTGACCATTACCAGCCTCTTTTGTTCCATCACGAGATTGTCAGTTTGTTGTGTTGATTCGTGACATCAAATAACGTGAAAACATCACGATAAACTCAAATTGATGGTTGGCAATCAACCGCACGATTTACGTGCTGTATTTGGATTTCTTCCGTTCTTCAAAGAAAGATTGATTCTTTATTCTTTATTGATTGATATAATGAGTGTACATCATATAAATGATAGGGAGAGGAAAAATAAGGTAACCTTGTGCTATTCCTCTCCCCAATTTAGATATGTTTACACATAGTCCGAAATAGGTTAAGTCTTGTAGCTCTTCACTTCGCAAAATTTTCAGTCCACTAATATGTTCACAAACAATGCAAGAATGTTCACAAGAATTCAGTAGATCAATGAGTGAATGAGTGAGAAAGAATGCAGTAGATGAATGAGTGAATGAGTGAGAACGAATGCAGTAGATGAATGAGTGAGAAATAATGCAGTAAATGAATGAGTGAATGAGTGAGACAGAATGCAGTAGATGAATGAGTGAATGAGTGAGAAAGAATGCAGTAGATGAATAAGTGAATGAGTGAGAAAGAATGCAGTAGATGAATGAGTGAATGAGTGAGAAAGAATGCAGTAGATGAATGAGTGAATGAGTGAATGAGTGAGAAAGAACGTAGTGGATGAATTATTTATCAGTGGTTGAGTGAATTAGTAAGTGAACTTAGCATGAGAAAATAATATCTCTCGTATTTTTCTATTTGAAGGTTATCTATTATATATATAAAAGCGAAATGGCACTCACACACTGACTGACTGACTGACTCACTCACTCACTCACTCACTCACTCGCAGAAGTAAAAATCTACCGGACCAAAAACGTTCAAATTTGGTAGGTATGTTCAGTTGGCCCTTTAGAGGCGCACTAAGAAATCTTTTGGCAATATTTCAACTGTAAGGGTGGTTTTTAAGGGTTTAAAGTTCGTCTTTTAGCATGTATATTCTTCTTATTCTTTTAATTATAATTGAAAAAATGTCCATACCATATGTTAATATAGAACTATAATCTAGAGATCTAGAGAGAGTACCTCTTCGAAACAGTTGTTAACTGGTAACTAAATTAATAATTTTGTCAGGTTGGCATTAAGTTGAGTTGACTTTGTTAGGTTGGCACCAAGTTGAAGATTGAAATGCATTTATCGCGGAAAAATTGATTGGGCACTGCTACTTCAATCAGAGCTATCCTGCTTGGGAATATTATTTACTAGCCGTCAGGCTCACTTCGCTCGCCATATCCGTTTAGCCAGACGTTTAGTCTGGACCCCCGACTGGATCGTCCTAACATATGATAAAAATGCTCGAATGAAATGCAGGCGAGCGAAGCGAGCCTGCTGATCTCATTCTTGGACGATCCAGTTGGGGGTCTATATTATAATAAAGTAGAGAATTGGCTTATACACGTACGGGATAAGAGAATCACGAATGACGCATCATCACGTCTGAACTACTTGACTGATTAACTTGAAATTTTGCATATAGATTCTCAATGTACCGAGTATAGTCATAGGCTTATTTCAAAATCTTCAAGATTTCAGTAGGTCAAGTTTTCAGTTTGTCAAGTTTTAATTAGACTCTTGCGGACACGGGTTACCTTCTAGGTTTTAATATATTGAATAGTATTGTTGAAGATTCTCCAGTAACATCAAAATTCCATCTTTGCTTCAATATTCATTCAATATTTTCATTATCAATAGGCGGCGACTATCGATTCAAAAAAGAAAAGTATTAGAATATAATCAATAAATAGGCCTACTCAATTGATTGATAATAATTAAGTGATATTTAAATACGCCCCACTTGGCATTCCAGGAATGTAATTGCGAACAAATTTGCATAAATGGCCATGAGCTTCATTTTATGCTCTAGTTGAAGAGGTTATCATTATCTGACCCATGATGTAATCCTACCATTTCATAATTGAAATTATGTCGTAGTTTAATATGATAGATTGATTGAGAATCATCGGTTGTTATTCTTTCTGGATTGTAAAGCTGAAAATTTATTTATTTTTTTATTTATTTAGCGTGTGGCAGATACACAACAAATATATAGCTCATCAAGTCTCAAATGCCTAGATATACACTGTATATTTCCAATCTCTTGAGTTGTTGTGTAGTTTCTGGTCAGGAGAACATAAGTTGTCCGACCGCCATCATTGCTAGTCCATTTAGCGTTACCCAATGTGCACCATGGAGGCGAACATAATAAACGGATCTCTTCAAAATTCAAAAATATTCTCTTTGTTGAGCGAAATAATATCATATTTTTTTCTGGAATCTACTTGGAAAATCTTGCTATATTTGATGAATGAAGTTTTAGTAATGTAGAGCAATGTATTTCAGCTTACTAATGCTTGAAAATTTGCTTGTTCATTCTCCAAACTAACATCCAAATTTTTTAACAGAGTGAAAATTTTTGGTTAATTCGAAACTTCCAAAAACATTTATTGATTCATTTATTTACAATGCAAATGACACTAATGTAATAACATTGAAAGATAAATAATAAGGTAGTCCTTGTGCTATTTTTATTCCAAATTTATAGGTGACAAAGTCCAAGATAAGGTTAGAATTTCACGTGTACAATTTTTATAAAATTTTGGTCCAAAATAAACATTAAAACTATAAATTTTTAATTTAGAAGCAGAATGTAAAATATGTTGTTTTTTGGATTTGTTTCTACCGTTTCTTGACCGTACATTAATAGTAATTATGGTCAAGATTATAATTATTACAGAATATTATTACAAGAATTATTCTACAGTTCGTCATCCTAGAGCGCTAGAGAATGAACACTTTCCAGTCTGTAATATTCTAACCACAAAAATAATTTATTTTTGTCATTCCATTTCACAAGAATAATTATAAAGAACATTAACAACAAAAACGCAATTGTTTTTCAAGAATAATTGTAATTTGACTTCTATTGCATGCCACTGAGTTTATTGCCCTAAACCAACTTATTTCTTCGAGGTAGAATTAATCATGAATTAAAATCCATCAAAAATAAATATGACGTAATCCTTCAATCTAACATGCAAACGTAGAAATTTGAATAACTATAATTTTGGATCCTAATTGTTCATTATTTTTGTATCTTATATTCTTTTTTCCATCATTTTTCTTCTTTCTGACCATTACCAGCCTCTTTTGTTCCATCACGAAATTGTCAGTTTGTTGTGTTGATTCGTGACATCAAATAACGTGAAAACATCACGATAAACTCAAATTGATGGTTGGCAATCAACCGCACGATTTCTCCTTCCTTCCTAATGATATTCATCTGCAAACTTCCATGTAAAATCAGTTCTCGTAC
>NC_052515.1:32711431-32774371 GCF_014356525.2 Nilaparvata lugens | reverse complement strand
TCTGATTCCTATGATATGGATTATACATGGAATTCAGAAGTTCTGAACTATTTCAATGAAATAATGAATAAGAATTATCTGAATATGGAATTCTAATGTTTCTGATTTCGTGATAATTGTGAAATAGGGAATGAATGTGACAAGGATAGCAATACCATTGCTAATCAAACACTGCCATTATAACGTGGACCTCACTATATAGGCTACATACTATTCATTTTCATTCTACTGTACTTGAAAAACTAGAGAGATAACTGCCAATATCCATTTCAATCTGACAGTAATCCTCATTGCATAACATTAATGCTCCTCATTATAACAAGTCTGACAGTGTATAGTGAATCTCTCCATAGTTGTATAGAATTGCATCGAATGAGTCCAAGGCCAATTGCTGCAACTAGCCAATCAAGTGACGTCACAACTGCAAATTGCATATCCCACTATGCACTTTGCACTTTAATAGTTGGCTCTTTCAGATGCATTCTCGCTATTACATTGGGAATGTGGGTAGTGCGACCTTCAACAACTATTTGAGAGCTTGGAAACTTGTGGAAGAATCTACTACTTCTTGTAGTCGAGCGCATGTTTTTTAAATGTTATTTCATCTGTCACTATAACCTGTTATAACTTTATTATGATGGTCTTCAATATGTGCTAGAGAATATTGGTAAATGCCATCCAGCTAAATTAATTGACCGAGCGAAGTGAGGTCTAAGATTCAAGTCGACGGTTTGGCATTTCTCTTAATGTTTAAATGTTTATATGTGTTTATGTTCATATGTTTTTATGTTGCGCATTTATGGTGAAACGCGGTAATAGATTTACATGAAATTTGACAGGTATGCTCCTTTTTAAATTGCGTGTCGACGTATATAAAGGTTTTGGAAATTTTGCATTTCAAGGATAATATAAAGGAAAAAGGAGGCCTCCTTCATACGCCAATTTACCGTAAAAATTAGACTATAGAATTATTCATCATAAATCAGCTGTCTAGTGGACTATAATACTACCCGTTCAAAAACATCGAACATCTTGAAAATTGTATCTTTCCATCAACGTTGTAGACAGTTGCAGCCAGACATGATAACAGCGCTCACACTCACATTCCGGGACGACACGTCACGGTACGATAGGACAGAAAGCTCTATATTTATTTAGATTTTTCTAGACATTTTAAATTGATAAATTATTTATAATTTTTGAGAAAACATAACAACAGGTCAATGTAACTTACTGAGCGTGAGGTCTACTGTTCACAGAACTACTAGTTTATGTTGATACAAGGCTCTATTTAGCTGTAGGTTAGAGAAGATGAAACTAGTAGTTCTGTGAACAGTAGACCTCACGCAGTATTCTCATCCACAAGTACCTGATTGAAACTATAGACCTTATGGAAATACAGCAATAGACTGGCTTCTCCACACATCTGTGTAATCACTTTTCAGCTGATTTATGACTAGTAGTTCTGTGAACAGTAGACCTCACGCAGTATTTTCACCCACAAGTACCTGATTGAAACTATGGACCTTATGGAAATACAGCAATAGAATGGCTTCTCCACAATCTGTGTAATCACTTGTCAGCTGATTTTATGATGAATAATTCTATAGTTTGATTTTTACTCTAATATTGGCGTATGAAGGAGGCTCCTTTTCCTTTCATATTATCCTTGAAATGCAAAATTTCCAAAAACCTTTTATGTACGTCGACACGCAATTAAAAAAGGAACATACTTGTCAAATTTCATGAAAATCTATAAACGCGTTTCGCCGTAAATGCGCAACATATAAACATTTAAACATAAAGAGAAATGCCAAACCGTCGACTTGAATCTTAGACCTCACTTCGCTCGGTCAACTAATCTACTAGTAATGGAACGGATGTTTTTTGAAATGTTGTTAAATCTACTACTTTATTAAGAGAAACTTAGATAAATGTTCGAGATAATCTTGGTAAAATTTACTTTACTTTCGATTTTTTACATAAAAGTCTTTATTTCTGCTGAAGATTTAATTGATAATTAATTATTACTGAATATAAAGGTTCAAATAAGTTCTGGACTTGACCGGATCACAATCTATAATTACATAGTTTTATAGTGAGGTCCATGTTATAATGGCAGTTAAGTTATAATGAGAGTTGAGAAATATAGGAGAACAGCGTTGTCGATTATCTGCCTTCCCACTGCCTTCTCTAGATGATAGCTGATAGCATTATATCTGATGTAATATCAACTGTTCATTATTGTTCAAAAAATCAATATTATATTTTATTCGTCACGAAATATATTCTGCAATGTTTAAATAATAAATTTTCATAATTGACATTACATACTCTTTCAATTAATTATAGTTCTACATTTTTAAAGACGATATGAAAACGTTGCGGAGCGTGAACAGGTTAGCGCTATCTGCTTCGTTGAATGATAGACAAGGATCTGGTGTGGTGCACTCACACAACTTTCCTTGCCGTTATTAAAATTGATCACCTGACGCTAGTGTTCCCGCGCATCTCAAGTCTACTATTCAAAGATTTGAGCCAGCTGGTGACAGGGCATAACGCTGAAGACACCGACGGTGTGCTATCTCTTCATAGTGAATCATTTAAATAGAATCAACAGTTGCCAACAGTTTGCAATTGGATAATCACATTTTCTCGAATTTCAAGCTTATTTTCAACTAGCCGTCAGGCTCGCTTCGCTCGCCATATCCGTCTAGCCAGGGGGCTCCGCCCCCTGGACCCCCGACTGGATCGTTCTAGGATGAGATCAGCAGGCTCGCTCCGCTCGCCTGCATTTTTCATTTGAGCATTTTTATCATAATTATGTTAGGACGATCCAGTCGGGGGTCCAGAATAAACGTCTGGCTAAACGGATATGGCGAGCGAAGCGAGCATGACGGCTAGTAATATAATATTCCCAGGATTGAAGTAGCAGTGCCCAATCAATTTTTACGCGATAAAGCATTTAAATCTTCAACTTGGTGCCAAACCTAACAAAGTCAACTCAACTTAATGCCAACCTGAACAAAATTATTAATTCAGTTGCCAGTTAACAACTGTTCGAAGAGGTACTCTATCTATATTATAGTTCTATAGTAACATATGATATGGAAATTCAATTATAATCAAGAGATAGGGAAGAAGAATACATGCTAAAAAGACAAACTTTAAACCCTTAAAACAACCCTAGAGTTAAAAATTTGCCAAAAGATTTCTTAGTGCGCCTCTAAAGGGCCAACTGAACATACCTACCAAATTTGAACGTTTTTGGTCTGGTAGATTTTTAGTTATGCGAGTGAGTGAGTGAGTGAGTGAGTGAGTGAGTGAGTGAGTGAGTCAGTCAGTCAGTGAGTGAGTGCCATTTCGCTTTTATATATATAGATTTCAGGTGAAAATGTTACTAAACATTAATTGTAGAGATTTTCATGCTCAATCTTTTCCACTCAACTATTTTGTTCAAATTGTATCTTAAGCCTGATAATTGAGAATCTAAAATCAAACTTTGCATACATGGGGTGGAGCTCCTGAAATTTTTACAGATATAGGACTTGTGGCAGTTGATAGAGCTGATCAATGACTATTCCAGGTATAACTTTAATCGAAATCGTTGGAGCCGTTTTCGAGAAAATCGCAAAAAACCCTGTTTTTGACAACATTTTCGCCATTTTAGGCGCCATGGTAATATAGGACAAGGAAAGTAAAAACACCAATGTTAATGAAATACTGTCATCATAACGTGGACCTAACTGAAGTGAGTTTTTCGAACTGTATTATTGTTCAGGTGTCAAGAGTAATAAATTATGAATAGATGAGATTCTGTTAGTTACATAATCATTCACCATACCTCCTTAATATCACAGTTCATGTACAATCCACTCTCCCTTCACGGCTCTAAAATACACTATTAGTTATATGCTAATGACACATAAAAGAAGATGAGAGAGGCTATTAAAAAGAAAATGATTCAAACAAATAGGGTCCTACAGACCTTCTCAAATCCAGTACCTGCTAATACCTCTCTAATTTATACACCCTAAGTAACAGAGATAACCTGATCATTTACCTTAGTTTGTTTTTTAGGAGAGGGAATTCAAAATGTCCCTTTGTTGTCTAAAACAATCAACCTTTGCTTAGTGCATCATTAGAATCAATAAACTGAAAGTACCCTCCATATAATTTGAAACGAAAACCATATTCTGACTTGGTATATCACGTTTAATGATACTAGGAGAGACTATGTCCTGTAAAAGAATCTACCTTATTCATCCCCCTGTTCCTTAAAAACTATAATTTATTTCAGGGTCTCATTCTGTTAAAGGAGTGGGTGCTATAGTTAACGACTAGTTAAACTGGAGTTAAACTCGATTTGAATAATTTTGATGGCCTAGTTTGAATAATTTTTAATATGTTTCAGATAACAACTTGTGTGTGGGCGAACAACGGTTAACGGAATTGGTAAGTGAATGAAATCCAATCTTTCAACGTTTTTTCTGACTCAGTAAATTAGGAATCCAACATGAAACATTGATAAACAATGAATTTATCTTCAGCTATGCATTTATTTCAACATGATATACCGAGAAACGAATGGAAGGATTGTAAATCATGGCCTGAGGACGCCAGAAGTCAGAAGAGATGGATTGATTGATTGATTAGCTGCCTTTATTAAAACCTAGGAGGGCGAAATTAGGGCGCAGCCGGCCCTCTCTTACACTTAACCCTCCAATTCAAGAGAGGTAGAACCGTCAATAATAGGGAACCATTGTCTCACATGAGATTAAATATGATTCAGATCTCTATTCATATGGGTATTCTATTTTGAACTGAGTTTCAATGAAAAATTTCAATGAATAATGAATTTATCTTCAGCTATTCATTTATTTAACATGATATTGATACTGAACTATAGAAAAAGGCTGGAGTGTCCCTGATAGTTGAATATTTATATCGTTCAACTGAGCTCTATTTTGTAAATCGACTTTGAAGGAAATTTATAAACTGTGAAATCTAGTTGTGACATAAGGCCATGTAGTAGAACAACCTTTATTGACAAAATTATACTGAACAATACAATAATTGAATTTACTATACAATAAATAAAATTATATTTTGATATTATCAAAACTTGATTGGTTGAACTTTAAGAATGGTTTGACTTCCTGGGCAATTTCATCTATAGTTGAATAAAAATAAATGATAGATTGATCTATTGGAGGTTTTCAGTTCTCAGGCCTGGTTGCACAACAGCCGGTTAAAGTTTAACCGTGATTAATTTCACGAGAACCAATCAGAGACAGCCTTTTTAATAAGACGGCATCTCTGATTGGTTCTCGTAGAATTTATCACGGTTAAAATTTAGCCGGCTGTTGTGCAACCGGCACTAAATGTTTCAAATTATTCTTCTTTTAATATTTGTTTATCTCATCCAGTCGACTTCATTACATTCATTTTAACGTTCATTTCATGACAGTATTCTACCATAGAGAAACAATAGCGTAAGTGGATATCCCATGGTATAGGGCATTTATGTCGCAACTTTTATTGTTATCTCAAGCTGATAAAAATGACCTTGACCTTGACTTCAAATGCGTGTAAAAAAAACGGTGCTTGTACAAAATTTAATTTTTGGATATTCTGCCGACACAAAATTCGTAGTTTATTGTCAATTTTTTTCAATTTTTTTCGGGCTTGTGCACTACAAGTTCACGGAGCCGATAGTCCAAGTAGTTCTTTCCCGTGAAGCTGTGTGACGCTGTTAGTCTCTCATATTGTGCCGTTCATACACTCTCACCCTGCCAAAACATTAAAAATCGACAATAATCGGCTTGAGATAACAGTAAAAGTTGCGACATAAACGCCCTATACCATGGGATATCTACTTACAAGATTGTTTCTCTATGATTCTTCTTAATTTCTTCCCAAAAACCTTCACTGCCCTATTATATTAGAAACGAAGTCTAGAAAGTCTATTAGTGAGTATTGTGTCGCTTGAAACGGTTTCGGGCTAAATTAAAGCTACGGTTTGTGAACATCATTTTACTTTCAAATGTGTGTTTTTTCTTCCGTGTACTTCGTTGAGGAAAAAGGAAAAGAAATCAGAGCTTTCGGGTCTTAAAATGAAAGGAAGAAGATTTTGGTAATGGGAGAAGTTATGCATAATGTAGTGCAAGAGAGATGGGGGATGAATAAAACGGGTGAAAAGAGAAGGAGAATCAGAAATAGGAGGATGAGGAGTGAAGAAAGAAGGGTGAGGAGTAGTAGAATGATGATGATGGGGGGGGAGAAGGAACATAGAAGGAGGAGGGACACAAAGGAAAAATTAAGAAGGCTGAAGGAAAGTGTCTCAAAACGAACGTTATACATTATGAATCTAAAACGAAAATTATGCAAATCAACCTCGGTTTTCGAGAGTTTTTAAGACTCCACTCATTAGAGAAATGGGTGCCTACACCCAACCCTAGCCGACTTAACTGTGATTCGATGTAAATAGCCACCTATTAGAAGTTTGAAATGGGCCATCTTGGAGTGGCTTCATCTAAAGAAACACACAAAAAAATGAAGAAGGAGGGAAAAGAAGAAGAAGAGAAGAAGAAGAAGAAAAAGAAGAAGAAGAAGAAGAAGAAGAAGAAGAAGAAGAGAAGAGAAGAAGAAGAAGCAGAGAAGAGAAGAGAAGAAAAGAAGAGAATAATAAGAAGAAGAAGAAGGAAGAAGAAGAAAGAAGAAGAAGAAAGAAAAGAAGAAGAAGAAGAAAGAAGAAGAAGAAGAGAAGAAGAAGAAGAAGAAAGAAGAAGAAGAAGAAGAAAGAAGAAGAGAAGAAGAAGAAGAAGAAGACAAAAGAAGGAAGAAGAAGAAGAAGAAGACAAGAAGAAGAAAGAAGAAGAAGAAGAATCAGAAGAAGAAGAAGAAGAAGAAGAAGAAGAGAAGAAGAAGAAGAAGAAGAAGAAGAATAAAAGAAGAAGAAGAAAGAAGAAGAAGAAGAAGAAGAAGAAGAAAGAAGAAGAAGAAAGAAGAAGAAGAAGAAGAAGAAGAAGAAGAAGAGAAGAAGAAGAAAGAAGAAGAAAGAAAAGAAGAAGAAGAAGAAGAAGAGAAGAAGAAGAAGAAAAAGAAATAAGAGAAGAAGAAGAAGAAGAAGAAGAAAGAAGAAGAAAGAAAAGAAGAAGAAGAAGAAGAAGAAGAAGAAGAAAGAGAAGAAGAAAAGAAGCAAATCACAAGACAATCCAGACTACTAAATTTAACGGTTTAATTAGTCGTCCTCAGTCCATAATTTTTAACTTCTATTCTATGGTTCAATAAATTCGTTGGGAATACAGAGTCAGTCAGGTTGGAAAAAGACAGGAAACGGGAGAGTAATGTTCGAGGTTAAATCTGTGGAGCGGAAAGCATTTTCAGTGTTTTCAAGGATAGAAATAAACTGTCTTTGTCTTGTTCCAGTAGCTGAATTATAACTCCCATAACTGATATAATTTAGGTTAAGGTAAATTATATCTATGCCAATAATTAAGACGTGGGATGAGCTGTGATTTTGCTTGGGGATGAAAATCTGATAGTCATTGAATCTTTGATAATCTGTAATATAATTTCAAAACCTTCATCAATTTTATTTTTGATTTCAAACTCACCACTTTTGAGTTTTGTAACTTCAAACTTGCCCTCAGCCATTGAATTGTACTAGAAACCAAAAAGTGGCTACCAAACTCACAATATTATCTGAATACACACAAACAACCCTATACCCAAGCACAAGCCATTGTCTCTTATGGGCATCAACATCAGAAAAAATCAGCCATTTGTTCTGCAGAATACCCACAAACAACCTTTACACACGCACAAGCCAATGTCTCTTATGGGCATCAACACCAGAAAAAATCAGATATTTGTTCTGCAGAATACACACAAACAACCTTTACACACAGGCACAAGCCAATGTCTCTTATGGACATCAACATTGGAAAAAATCAGCCATTTGTTCTGCAGAATACACACAAACAACCTTTACACACAGGCACAAGCCAATGTCTCTTATGGGCATCAACATCATAGAACAGAAAAAATCTGCAAAATACACACAAACAACCTTTTCACACGCACAAGCAACTGTTTCTTATGGGCATCAACCCCAGAAAAAATCAGCCATTTGTTCTGCAGAATACCCACAAACAACCTTTACACAAGCACAAGCCAATGTTTCTTATGGGCATTAACATCAGAGAACAATTTAGTCTTTTATTTATGAAATACTAGCTTACCCGGCGAACTTCGTACCGCTAAAAAGTCAATGTATCTCATGTCACACTTAACTTTATTTGGTGAATCATGAAATTTATCTCACAATCAATATTTTCATTTACATCTCAATACGGACTTCCTATATGCAGTTTCAATACCAACGTTTTAATCCTAACTACCGTTTTAATACCAGTAAACAATTTTATCACAGAGTGACGTGTTTATTACAGCTGGTAAGTTCAGATGCTAAATCATATTATCACAACATGATCTTGAATCATGATGATCTTCCCGTTCTACGTTAGCCGCTCGGCCGACAATTTCGAAAACATAGGTATGTAAAATTGATCAATATATAATTATCATTAGCCCCCCTATTAAAATTTCTGGTCAGAAACCATCCCCAATATTCACACAACATATTCCCAAAGTTTCATGCCATTTTGTCAAGTAGTTTTCGAGTCTATAGGGAACAAACAAACTAAAGCTGCGTTTACAGCAAAGTTATTAACAAAGATGTTTATAACTTAATCCTTATAGATTCTATTAGATTGATCATAACTTATCATACACATGATGAACATATGTGTTTGTCAAGTTCCATTGAATCTAATAGAATAATATATGAGGATTAAGTTATTAACATTTTGTTAATAACTATGGTGTAAACACAGCTTAACACACAAACAGACATTCATTTTTTTAAATAGAGATTGAATTAAGTAGATCATGTCATTGGTTACTAGATCACGGGCTATTATTAATCAATATTGAATATGAATCACAAGGTTTTGACCCTTGATTTCCTGTAGAACATATTACAAAGGATGTGAATCAATTATTAATAATTAATGACCATTGATCTTTCAATCGTATTGAAGATTTCGCATTGTTTTTGCACGATAATAAACACATTTTCAATTTTAGTGCAATCTGTGATTGCAATTAAAAAAAATTGATTAAACGGAAAGAGAAGTGTGTTTATCAACACTGGTGGCACAGAAATTTTCATGCCAAGGTCATAAATAGTCATAAAATTGATAAGAGTTTGTTTATGACACATTATGACAGACAATCTGTGTTAAAGCTATCAACTGACTGTGATGCCACTCTCAAAGTGAAAAGTATTTTTCTACCTTGTATCTAATATTGGAAATGTGTCATTAGATGAATCTCAATGACCTTGAAGATGCTATTTGAAAGTGATGAGCTATAACTGAAAGTAGTTTATTATTAGGGAGATAGAATTGGAGATGATGCTATAAATTTAATATTTTGTTTGTGTAATGGGTATCTGTGTCTATAATCCATCCGTTTCTGATAGAATACATTCTATTGCTCAATGCTAATAACTGAATGCTCTTTTAATTCTGATTCCTTGTGCTATGGATTATTAGTTGAATTTCAGAAGTTCTGAACTATTTCAATGATAGAATGAATAAGAATTATATTAATGGGGCATTTTTTATCTATCTCTTACGTGGAATTCGAAAGCTCTGAACTATTCCAATGTTAGAATGAACAAGAGTTATCTTAATAAGGCATTTTTTATCTATCTCTTACGTGGATGTATCTCTTACATTCAAATAGGTGTTTATACAGTAGTATAAATTTGAGAGAAGAAAGTTTTGATCATAAGCTTGTTGTGCCTTCTCTCATAAGTGTGATAATTATACATGAGTGAATAGCTGAATAAATAAATATGTACAACAGTATAATAATACTTTAATATTGTTTCAATTCACTTTTATTGAGACCGAGTTCTTGGCCGTGTATGTGAAGCTGAAAACGTTAGACATAGAACCAACTCAATATTTCTAAATATGGCACATGATGTTCTCAATATTTCCAAATATGACACATGATGTTTTCAATATTTTATGTTTTCTTATTTTCTAAAGCATATTAAGAGCGCAGATGGTCACCGTTTCACTTTCGGACTTATAATTCGTTCGGATCGTGCCTCATATGTCTTTCGACAGCGGACAGATGGGAAGGAAGAAGAAGAAGAAGAAGAAGAAGAAGAAGAAGAAGAAGAAGAAGAAGAAGAAGAAGAAGAAGAAAAGAAGAAGAAGAAGAAGAAGAAGAAGAAGAAGAAGAAGAAGAAGGAGGAGAAGAAGACAGGAGGAGGAGAAGAAGAAGAAGAAGAAAAAGAAGAAGAAGAAGAAGAAGAAGAACAACAACAACAACAAGAATGAAAAGGAAGGGGGAAATAAGACGGTAGAAGAAGACGTGTGTGGATGTCCAAAAATAGTATTCATCTGAAAAAGGGGAGGCGGAGTTTATTTTTGAAAGACTTCTTTCTCTCCCAAGACAAAAGCCAGCACGAGGCAAATGTTTCCAGTAAGATTTATTCAAATCCTAGTAGCTATCAGTAATCCTAAGAATATTTCAAGCTTCTTTGAATTTATCCAGCATTTGTGATTTCTCAAGTTAGAATATTATAATAGGCTCAACTTTGAAATCATATGAAGAAGCACAAGTTTAGTCTGTCACCTGATAGATGATTCACTCAAATCAACTTAAAAAAACTAGCTGAGGGATTTAAATCTCAATAAATATTCAAATTAATGAAGGAAATATTCACTTATGAGAACATATTATCTGTTTATAGTATAGCCTATTGATTAAGATTTTAACAAAATTAACACTGTGCACAGAGATGTTGTGGAATTTCTCCATATTAAGGTGAAATAAACTTTGTGGAATTGACAACATCTTTTTATTTCACCTTAATTAAGATTAAGATTTTATTTTATAGTATTAATAGTAGTGGTTCTGTAAACAGTAGACCTCACGCAGTTTTCTCATCCATAAGTGTCTGATGTCACCTGTTCTAGTTGATTCAGTTGAATCACAATTCACAGTTGAATCATAATTTACTCTCAAAAACTGTTATTTGTTTTCTCCAAGATCAAAAACTCACTTATGTTAATAAACTCAGTTCACGTTTGAATTTTATCCCATATGATTGATGAATAATCCACTTGTCAGTTGATTGATTGACCGAGCAAAGTGAGGTCTAAGATTCAAGTCGACGGTTTGACATTTCTCTTAATGTTTAAATGTTTATATGTTGCGCATTCACGGCGAAACGCGGTAATAGATTCTCATGAGATTTGACAGGTATGTTCCTTTTTAAATTGCGCGTCGACGTATATACAAGGTTTTTGGAAATTTTGCATTTCAAGGATAATATAAAAGGAAAAAGGAGCCTCCTTCATACGCCAATATTAGAGTAAAAATCAGACTATAGCAGAATCAGACTATTCATCATTGATCAGCTGACAAGTGATTACACAGATGTGTGGAGAAGCCAGTCTATTGCTGTATTTCCATAAGGTCTATAGTTTCAATCAAGTACTTGTGGATGAAAATACTGCGTGAGGTCTACTGTTCACAGTACTACTAGTTTACTCTCAATAACTGTTATTTGTTTTCTCCAAGATCAAAAACTCACTTATGTTAATAGACTCAGTTCACGTTTGAATTTTATCCCATATGATTAATGAATAATATTCTATAGTCTGATTGATCCTATCTTCAAAGTAGATGATATAATTATATAGTAATATCCACGGTATATAGAAGAAGACGGTAGGTGTCACGCGCATGTTTGTGCTAAATTTCCGGTGTAGCTGACGTCATTTTATATTAAATCATCTGTTTTTATAGCAAATAAGATACTTAAATTGCCAATAGGTGTTGAAAACCTCGGTTGGTGGCGATGACGCAATCTAGCTGGCTGGCCACTGCGCACACATTTTCATGACCACTACCGTTTTTATCTAAATACCGTGGTAATATCAGAGTATGGAGGAATTCCTTTTCTTACTATATTATCCTTAAAATGCAAAATTTCAAAAAACTTTGTGTATACATCGACGCGCAGTTGAAAAAGGAATATTCCTGCCAAATCTCATCGAATTCTATGAACGCGTTTGGCCGTAATCGCGTTACATACAGACAGACAAAAGTAAATCGAGTTGAAACATAGACCTCACTACGTTCGGTCAATGATTCACCAATATCTTAAAGTCGACGTGTATTTTTCAAATGATGAATAATTATTATCACATTTCATAATTCGTTGATGAATCATATTCAAATTCCTCCATTCTTAGTTATGAATCAGGTTTGATTATTAAATCGCAGTTGAATCTCTTCAATTATAATTTTTTGGTTAATTGCAGTTGTAGAAATCAAATGAAATCTGAGAAGTATTGTAACGCCAAATTTATTAACAAAATGTTAATAACTTAATCCTTATAAATTCTATTAGATTGAACGGAACTTGACAAACACATATGTTCATCATGTGTATGATAAGTTATGTTCAATATAATAGAATCTATAAGGACGGAAAAATAAACATTTTGTTAATAACTTCTTAATGTAAAATGCAGCTTCATACTGTGGAAATCATTATTTATAATCCATTGTCAATATGACATCAAATTGAGACTAATTTTTTATTGGTTATGAACTTGATAGGTCTTTGATGAAAACCTACTTGTTTATTTATTCATTATTTTACTAAGGCGACTTTCTAGAGGTATTTAAAGTCTAGGTGGTGATGATGGGTTGAGAAGTTAATTAAATAATATTTAGTTATTAATAGTTAGTTAAATAATATTCCAGTAATATAGAATTTTCTCTACACATTTAAGATTGAATTCGTGAAATTATAAAATTCCTACTAAGATAGAAGAAGATATGATAAATATTTATATGACAGTACCTTTTCGGCCTTTTCCTGGCTCTGCTTCTATCCAATTTATCCTCCGTTTTCAAATCCTGTTTTTCTCGTCTCCGTATCACATTATTCACTCAGCACTTAATTTCTCAGAAAATGTCTCACTACACTTTTCATGATTAACTCTCATGACTTTTACAACGATATTCACGAAGGATGAATCTAAACTCTGTTTATTTCTTATTGAAATTTTTCAATTCTTGTGATTAAAGTTTTCCTACCCTAAATTAAACACTCAAATATGAGAATTCTATAGAACAACTGAAAGTTTCAACAACAAATCAATAAAATTTATCACAAGATTCAGTCTAAACTCTGTTTATTTCTTATTGAAACTTTTCTATTTTGGGATTGAAGTTTTCCTACCCTAAATTCAACCCTCAAATATGAGAATTCTATAGAATAACTGAAAGTTTCAACAACAAATCAATAAAATTTATCACAAGATTCAGTCTAAACTCTGTTTATTTCTTATTGAAACTTTCCTATTTTTGGATTGAAGTTTTTACTACCCTAAATTCAACACTCAAATATGAGAATTCTATAGAAGAACTGAAAGTTTCAACAACAAATCAATAAAATTTATCACAAGATCCAGTCTAAACTCTGTTTATTTCTTATTGAAACTTTTCAATTTTTGTGATTGAAGTTTTTCCTACCCTAAATTCAACACTCAAATATGAGAATTCTATAGAAGAACTGAAAGTTTCAACAACAGAATGATAAACGTCTAGCACAAGATTCAGTGGAAATTCAAGTTAACGTTAACCAATATTTGTTTCTGATTTCATAAAAAATCACTCAATTTTATAAAAATTCTATCAGAAGGAACTTGATTTGATAAGCTCCCCAAATCCAATTTCATTTATTTCCACATCCCAAAAACAGGATTCTCTCACCTGCCAAATAGTAATGAATTTCACTAGAATATCACTAAAATTATGGAAATCGCGACAAAGATCGTTTAAAAATCATTAAAGATAGAAATCTCCAAGAAGTTCTTCTAGAAATATTATTTCAATATTCTAATATTAATATTTTTATATCCCAAACAGAGGTGTCTCCTATCTGCCAGATAGCACGAAATTCCAATGAAACAACACTAAGATAATGGGAATCGCGATAAAGATGTTTAAAAATCCCTAAAGTTAGAAATCACAACGAAGTTCTTCTAGAAATATTTTAATCTTCTAATATTAATTTTGATATCCCAAACAGAGGTGTCTCCTATCTGCAAAATAACACGAAATTCCACTGAAACAACAATAAAAATATGGAAATCACGATAAAGATAATCTAAAATTCACTAAAGATAGAAATCTCCACGAAGTTCGTATAGAGATATTTTTATATTTTAATATTAAATTTGATATCCCAAACAGAGGTGTCTCCCATGTGCCAAATAGCACGAAATTCCACTAAAATGATGAAAATATTGACGAAAATTCACTAAGCACTGTGCAAATTTACACGAAACTCCGCCTTTCTCCGTTCTGATGTTGTTCCACTAAAATGATGGAAATCTCGACAAAAATTCACTAAACACTGTGGAAATATACACGGAACACAATCTAGCTCTGTTCTGATGTTGACACTGAACTGCACTAACTGATGGGCCTTCCAAATAGCACTAACCAGCACTGTATAACAATAACAGCAACAAATAATAGCACTAACTACCTCTGTATAACACTAACAAATAGCACTAACTTGTCACCGGACGGAACTAAAATGAGGACTTGACTCTGAAAGCAGTGCGGAGTGAAGAGGTACTGTTATTCGTGCTTTTTAGCGGCGAGTATCCAAGCAGAGGGGACTTCGCGACCAAGTAGCGTGAGGGGAACTGAGGAGGGGGCATGTCTATTTAAAAAATTAAAGGGGGGATAAACTAGGTCTAGTAGGAGTGAACAGTGCAGTCCCCTCTCTGTTGTTATCATAGCGCTATCACTCTCTGATTTATGTTTACAGAGAGTGAGTGTTTCGATGCAGTATGCAACTGAACTTTCTCTACTTGGAGAGTAGTTTATGATTGGTGAATAAGTGTGAAGATTTTTTATTCCTCAGCGATTGTATTATATAGACCATATGGAAATACAGCAATAGACTGGCTTCTCCACACATATTTGTGTAATCACTTGTCAGCTGATTTATGATGAAGAATTCTATAATCTGATTTTTACTTTCCTTGCCCTATTACCATAGGTAAGGAAAGTATTGCTTTCCGAAAAAAATTAAGGTATCCTAATTTGTAAATTTCTATACGTTTCAAGGTCCCCTGAGTCCAAAAAAGTGGTTTTTGGGTATTGGTCTGTATGTATGTGTGTGTGTGTGTGTTTGTATAAGTGTATGTGCGTCTGTGTACACGATAACTCATCTCTCAATTAACGGAATGACTTGAGATTTGGAACTTAAGGTCCTTACAATATAAGGATCCGACACGAACAATTTCGATCAAATTCAATTAAAGATGGCGGTAAAAAAATTAAGGTACCCTAATTTGTAAATTTCTATACGTTTCAAGGTCCCCTGAGTCCAAAAAAGTGGTTTTTGGGTATTGGTCTGTATGTATGTATGTGTGTGTGTGTGTGTGTGTGTGTGTGTGTGTGTGTGTGTGTGTGTGTATAAGTGTATGTGCGTCTGTGTACACGATATCTCATGTCTCAATTAACGGAATGACTTGAGATTTGGAACTTAAGGTCCTTACAATATAAGGATCCGACACGAACAATTTCGATCAAATTCAATTAAAGATGGCGGCTAAAATGGCGAAAATTTTGTCAAAAAAAGGGTTTTTTGTGATTTTCTCGGAAACGGCTCCAACGATTTTGATCAAATTCAAACCTAAAATAGTCATCGATAAGCTCTATCAACTGCCACAAGTCCCATATCTGTAAAAATTTCAGGAGCTCCGCCCCATCAATGCAGATAGATTCCCAATTATCAGGCTTCAGATACAATTGAAACAAAAAAAAATCAAGTGGAGTAGATTGAGCATGAAAATCTTTACAATTAATGTTCAGTAACATTTTCACCTAAAATTGGAAATAAGCTTCAAATTCGAGAAAATATGATTATTCAATTGCAAATTATTGTTGGTTCTATTAAATCATTCACTATGAAGAGATAGCAGACCTCATGTGTGTCTCCAGCGTTATTGCCCTGTCACCAGCTTACTCAAATCTTTGAATAGTAGCTTTGAGATGCGCGGGAACACTAGCGTCAGGTGATCAATATTCATAACGGCATGGAAAGTGTGTGAGTGCGCCACACCAGATTTTTGTTAATAACTTTGATGTAAACGCTGCATTAGTATAGAAGCTTTGTAGCTTTGAAAATCAAGGGTTATTTCTAATATTTATGAAATTTACCTAGACACTGTTAATCAACAATGTACAGTATTTCATACAGACAAATTACAGCCTATTATTAACATATTTCTAAACAATTAAAGAGTATGTTTGTGTAAACACCTATTTACAATAATGTATGCCTTTTGTTGACCAATTTCATACATTTTCTAAACTCTATTTTTGGAAACACTACTGTTACACTAATTTTTGTATCAATTTGAATTTGAATGACACAGAAAAACTCTCCCCAAGTCCTTATTCAAAAGTCCTCTTTCATTAGAATCTATTGACATTTGTGTTTCAAGCTCTCATTATCAAAATTTTGTGATTATACCAAGAAATCTGTCTCTGATTTACAACTTTTCCTAACCTCACTATACCCATACCAAAACCAACAATATTTCAATTGGAGTTGAAAAATCATCACTTTCCGTAACTGAAACAAACATATCTATGACTCACCTCACTCAGCTTGTATTCCCTTATTGATTTTTCAGACAATTCTCCCTTTTAGCCAATGTTTCCCTTTGTGATAATATTGCTTTCAAGGGTTCGTTGACAATAGGGCGATCAATACATGACAAGGCAGGCAGTCTCAAGTGAGTCGCGTGCAGGCTGATCAATAATCCAGTTGAAAACAGCTGATGTTTGTGCTTCACACCAGACCTTGCAATGTCTCTTTCAATTTTCACGGTCAACGTCGCTTTAAACCTGTATTCAACTTTAATCTCAGTATTTTAATTTTTGGGTTAGGTTGCACAAATGTCTGTTAAATTGTAATCATACTAGATCTTTGAAACGATCATTTTACACTCAATTTCGCCTAATTTATTCACGGTTACTCCGAGTTCTCAATTAATCGTATAGCTTCTACAAATGAGAAAGCAAGGCCACATTTAGTCTATTTTCTATTGTGTCTTGTGTTATTTTCTATTTATAATGTTTGTTCCAAACTATTTTATTGCTATTTTTCGTTTTTCTTTCTTACTTATTTAGTTTCAGTTTGAGTAAACAGTTGATTTTCAATGAGGCTTGTTTTGGCATAAAGCTGTAAGCCTCTATTTGTTGTTGTAATTTTTCTATTGATGCAATTAAATACAGTCGAACCTCTGTATAACGAATTCGATTATCCCGAGAAAAAATTCGTTGCCGAGAGGTATTCTTTATTGAGAGGTTCTGTCAAGAAAACTGCCACGATCCTATGGATCTTAAAATATTGTATCACGGCGGTAAATAAATGAATATGGTATATAAAACATATTTATATATGTACCTATCGCGAACGTAGGTAGGGTACCTATTAGGCCAATATTAATATGGAATTTTGAAAATTCATGCTGTTGAAAAAAAACATGTTTTTTGAATATTTATAGAACGTAATAAGTAAGTAAACTTATCAATTGCCTGATAATTTTGAAAGCCTCTAGAACTTCTTGATCTGACGGATTCTTCTCCTCAGGTTCGTCACAGTCATCATCATCATAATCATAGTCAGTTCAAAGAATTTAATTGTGTGACAAAAGCCAGAATGGGAAAGTCCAGTCGTTCACCTGCCTGGTCTACAATAATGACAAGCTCTTGGAATTCAATTTCCAGTAACTTGCATTCAATTTCCGAAATGTGTTTTAACCTCTATTGACTGTCTACCACTCCATCTTCTTCCTACCTGAATTGCCATTATTTTTAGTCTATTGACCTTTCTGCTGAAATTAAAAACTCCTTGAAAATAACCGTCTGCTTCCTATATACACTACACTTTGTATGTTGAAGTCAAGAGAAAACTTTGTTGTTGAGAGGTCCGAAATTCGTTAAATAGAGGTAATGAGCAGCAAAACTCTAAAATGTCATGGGACCAGGTAAAAATTCGTTGTGTAGAGGATTTCGTTAAGTGGAGGTTCGTTATAGAGAGGTTCGACTGTAAATAATTAAACATTTCCCTCTTTAGAAACATCATTATATTTGAATATATTAATCTACAAAAATTGAGTATTGTTTTGAATATTGTATCAAATGTATAAACGAGGTAAATAACTACCTCCGTAAACAAAGCCATAGTGCATTCGTGTGACGTCAGCACAGGTAGGGCTCCTACACCAATAAAACACTGGCTGATATAGATCACCTGAAATCAATGAATTTTTATTGGTGTAGGACCCAACTTGTGCTGACGTCACACGAATGCACTACGGCTTTGTTTACGGAGGTAGTAATTTACCTTGTTTATACATTTGATACAATATTCAAAACAATACTCAATTTTTTGTTGATTAATTTTGTTATTATTCAAATATAATGATGTTTCTAAAGAGGGAAATGTTTAATTATTTATTTAATTACATCAATAGAAAAATTACAACAACATTTAGAGGCTTACAGCTTTATGCCAAAACAATTCACCTGTCACAGTGCTAAATTCTCTTATGTCTACTGTCAATTTTGTTGTTAGTATAGTCTACTACACACAGGTCTAATGTAGTTACCATTCAGTATCTAAATTTCGAATTTAAATTTATTTCTCTCCCACTATTGTAATTATGGTAGCTCCTATGATAATGGATCCCCTGTTATCAGGTTAGCTTAGGTTTAGTAGCCTATTAGAATTGGAGGTACCGAGTTCGATTCCCGGGCTGGCAACTAATTTTTGGATAGTAGTTCTCATCAAATTTCCATCTAGCCCTGTTGTCAATGTCTGCAGTAGCAGAGGTCTTCGGGGTGATTTGCAGCATTTATTTAGGATTTTCGTTCAATAATAATTATATATTAGTTAGCATTTGAATAAATGCATTCTCTATTTAATTCCATCTGCTATTAGAACTATTCAGGCTGCACTTGAATGTGGTCCCAGAGATCCAAGGGTCCATTTCAGATGTCCCAGGCCTCTGATATGCATTAATCAACAAATATTACAAACGAAATCACCTGCAATTACCTTTCTAGTCTCCACTGAACTCTGCAACTTGATTCTGGAATATTCGCGTATCCTTTAAAGCGTTTGCGGCACCCACTAACACAGGCCTCCTGTCACAACTAAAGGGAAGCTTCCTTTTGCGTCCGCAAACGTCGATTATTAGTAGGGCGCATGTCGCACTCGTCAGCACACGCATGCGTGGTGGCGAGAGAGGGGGAGTGAGTGAGTGAGTGATTGTGGGTGAGTGAGAGTGCGGAAGAGATAGTGTGAGTGATTGAAGGTGAGAGAGGGTGATAGGGAGTGAGTGAGAGTGATGTGCGTCTGTGTACACGATAACTCATCTCTCAATTAACGGAATGACTTGAGATTTGGAACTTAAGGTCCTTACAATATAAGGATCCGACACGAACAATTTCGATCAAATTCAATTAAAGATGGCGGTAAAAAAATTAAGGTACCCTAATTTGTAAATTTCTATACGTTTCAAGGTCCCCTGAGTCCAAAAAAGTGGTTTTTGGGTATTGGTCTGTATGTATGTATGTGTGTGTGTGTGTGTGTGTGTGTGTGTGTGTGTGTGTGTGTGTGTATAAGTGTATGTGCGTCTGTGTACACGATATCTCATGTCTCAATTAACGGAATGACTTGAGATTTGGAACTTAAGGTCCTTACAATATAAGGATCCGACACGAACAATTTCGATCAAATTCAATTAAAGATGGCGGCTAAAATGGCGAAAATTTTGTCAAAAAAAGGGTTTTTTGTGATTTTCTCGGAAACGGCTCCAACGATTTTGATCAAATTCAAACCTAAAATAGTCATCGATAAGCTCTATCAACTGCCACAAGTCCCATATCTGTAAAAATTTCAGGAGCTCCGCCCCATCAATGCAGATAGATTCCCAATTATCAGGCTTCAGATACAATTGAAACAAAAAAAAAATCAAGTGAGTAGATTGAGCATGAAAATCTTTACAATTAATGTTCAGTAACATTTTCACCTAAAATTGGAAATAAGCTTCAAATTCGAGAAAATATGATTATTCAATTGCAAATTATTGTTGGTTCTATTAAATCATTCACTATGAAGAGATAGCAGACCTCATGTGTGTCTCCAGCGTTATTGCCCTGTCACCAGCTTACTCAAATCTTTGAATAGTAGCTTTGAGATGCGCGGGAACACTAGCGTCAGGTGATCAATATTCATAACGGCATGGAAAGTGTGTGAGTGCGCCACACCAGATTTTTGTTAATAACTTTGATGTAACGCTGCATTAGTATAGAAGCTTTGTAGCTTTGAAAATCAAGGGTTATTTCTAATATTTATGAAATTTACCTAGACACTGTTAATCAACAATGTACAGTATTTCATACAGACAAATTACAGCCTATTATTAACATATTTCTAAACAATTAAAGAGTATGTTTGTGTAAACACCTATTTACAATAATGTATGCCTTTTGTTGACCAATTTCATACATTTTCTAAACTCTATTTTTGGAAACACTACTGTTACACTAATTTTTGTATCAATTTGAATTTGAATGACACAGAAAAACTCTCCCCAAGTCCTTATTCAAAAGTCCTCTTTCATTAGAATCTATTGACATTTGTGTTTCAAGCTCTCATTATCAAATTTTGTGATTATACCAAGAAATCTGTCTCTGATTTACAACTTTTCCTAACCTCACTACACCCAAATTTTCCCTTACCCATACCAAAACCAACAATTTCAATTGGAGTTGAAAAATCATCACTTTCCGTAACTGAAACAAACATATCTATGACTCACCTCACTCAGCTTGTATTCCCTTATTGATTTTTCAGACAATTCTCCCTTTTAGCCAATGTTTCCCTTCGTGATAATACGGCTTTCAAGGGTTCGTTGACAATAGGGCGATCAATACATGACAAGGAAGTCTCAAGTGAGTCGCGTGCAGGCTGATCAATAATCCAGTTGAAAACAGCTGATGTTTGTGCTTCACACCAGACCTTGCAATGTCTCTTTCAACTTTCACGGTCAATGTTGTTTTAAACTCTGCATTCAACTTTAATCTGAGTATTTTAATTTTTGGGTTAGGTTGCATAAATGTCTGTTTAATTGTAATCATACTAGATTTTTGATGCGATCATTTTTCACTTAATTTCGCCTAATTTATTCACGGTTAATCCGAGTTCTCAATTAATCGTATAGCTTCTACAAATGAGAAAGCAAGGCCACATTTAGTCTTTTTATTTTCCTTGCGCTATTACCATAGGTAAGGAAAGTATTGCTTTCCAAAAAAATTAAAGGTACCCTAATTTCATGTTTTCTATACGTTTCATTACTTTCCTTGCCCTATTACCATAGGTAAGGAAAGTATTGCTTTTCAAAAAAATTATAGGTACCCTAATTTCATGTTTTCTATACGTTTCATTACTTTCCTTGCCCTATTACCATAGGTAAGGAAAGTATTGCTTTTCAAAAAAATTAAAGGTACCCTAATTTCATGTTTTCTATACGTTTCATTACTTTCCTTGCCCTATTACCATAGGTAAGGAAAGTATTGCTTTTCAAAAAAATTAAAGGTACCCTAATTTCATGTTTTCTATACGTTTCATTACTTTCCTTGCCCTATTACCATAGGTAAGGAAAGTATTGCTTTCCGAAAAAAATTAAGGCCTACCGCAATTTCTAAATTTCTATACGTTTCAAGGTCCCCTGAGTCCGAAAAAGTGGTTTTTGGGAATTGGTCTGTATGTTTGGGTGTGTGTGTGTGTGTGTGTGTGTGTGTGTGTGTGTGGTGTGTGTGTGTGTATGAGTGTATGTGCGTCTGTGTACACGATATCTCATCTCCCAATTAACGGAATGACTTGAAATTTGGAACCCAAGGTCCTTTCAATATAAGGATCCGACACGAACAAATTCGACCAAATTCAATTAAAGATGGCGGCTAAAATGGCGAAAATGTTGTCAAAGACAGGGTTTTTCGCGATTTTCTCGAAAACGGCTCGAACGATTTTGATCAAATTCATACCTGAAATAGTCAGAAATAGTAAGAAATAATAATAAGCTCTATCAACTGCCACAAGTCTCATATCTGTAAAAATTTCAGGAACTCCGCCCCATCTATGCAAAGTTTGTTTTCAGATTCTCAATTATCAGGCTTCAGATACAATTTCAACAAAAATTTCATATGGAAAAGATTAAGCATGAAAATCTCTACAATAAATGCTCAGTAACATTTTCACCTAAAATTGAAAATGATCTTGAAATTCGAGAAAAATGTGATTATTCAATTGCAAACTGTTGGCAACTATTGATTCTATTAAATCATTCACTATGAAGACATAGCAGACCTCGTGTGTCTACAGCGTTATTGTCCTGTCACCAGCTGGCTCAGATCTTTGAATAGTAGACTTGAGATGCGCGGGAACACTATCATCAGTTGATAAATTTTCATAACGGCAAGGTAAGTTGTGTGAGTGCGCCACACCAGATTTTTTCTATTTTCTATTGTGTCTTGTTTTATTTTCTATTTATAATGTTTGTTCCAAACTATTTTCATTGCTATTTTTCGTTTTTATTTCTTACTTATTTAGTTTCAGTTTGAGTAAACAGTTGATTTTCAATGAGGCTTGTTTTGGCATGAAGCTGTAAGCCTCTATTTGTTGTTGTAATTTTTCTATTGATGCAATTAAATACAGTCGAACCTCTGTATAACGAATTCGATTATCCCGAGAAAAAATTCGTTGCCGAGAGGTATTCTTTATTGAGAGGTTCTGTCAAGAAAACTGCCACGATCCTATGGATCTTAAAATATTGTATCACGGCGGTAAATAAATGAATATGGTATATAAAACATATTTATATATGTACCTATCGCGAACGTAGGTAGGGTACCTATTAGGCCAATATTAATATGGAATTTTGAAAATTCATGGTGTTGAAAAAAAAACATGTTTTTTGAATATTTATAGAACGTAATAAGTAAGTAAACTTATCAATTGCCTGATAATTTTGAAAGCCTCTAGAACTTCTTGATCTGACGGATTCTTCTCCTCAGGTTCGTCACAGTCATCATCATCATAATCATAGTCAGTTCAAAGAATTTAATTGTGTGACAAAAGCCAGAATGGGAAAGTCCAGTCGTTCACCTGCCTGGTCTACAATAATGACAAGCTCTTGGAATTCAATTTCCAGTAACTTGCATTCAATTTCCGACATGTGTTTTACCCTCTATTGACTGTCTACCTCTCTATCTTCTTCCTACCTGAATTGCCATTATTTTTAGTCTATTGACCTTTCTGCTGAAATAAAAAAATCCTTGAAAATGACCGTCTGCTTCCTATACACACTACACTTTGTATGTTGAAGTCAAGAGAAAACTTTGTTGTTGAGAGGTCCGAAATTCGTTAAATAGAGGTAAATGAGCAGCAAAAACTCTAAAATGTCATGGGACCAGGTAAAAATTCGTTGTGTAGAGGATTTCGTTAAGTGGAGGTTCGTTATAGAGAGGTTCGACTGTAAATAATTAAACATTTCCCTCTTTAGAAACATCATTATATTTGAATATATTAATCTACAAAAAATTGAGTATTGTTTTGAATATTGTATCAAATGTATAAACGAGGTAAATAACTACCTCCGTAAACAAAGCCATAGTGCATTCGTGTGACGTCAGCACAGGTAGGGCTCCTACACCAATAAAAACACTGGCTGATATAGATCACCTGAAATCAATGAATTGTTATTGGTGTAGGAACTCTACTTGTGCTGACGTCACACGAATGCACTACGGCTTTGTTTACGGAGGTAGTAATTTACCTCGTTTATACATTTGATACAATATTCAAAACAATACTCAATTTTTGTTGATTAATTTTGTTATTATTCAAATATAATGATGTTTCTAAAGAGGGAAATGTTTAATTATTTATTTAATTACATCAATAGAAAAATTACAACAACATTTAGAGGCTTACAGCTTTATGCCAAAACAATTCACCTGTCACAGTGCTAAATTCTCTTATGTCTACTGTCAATTTTGTTGTTAGTATAGTCTACTACACACAGGTCTAATGTAGTTACCATTCAGTATCTAAATTTCGAATTTAAATTTATTTCTCTCCCACTATTGTAATTATGGTAGCTCCTATGATAATGGATCCCCTGTTATCAGGTTAGCTTAGGTTTAGTAGCCTATTAGAATTGGGAGGTACCGAGTTCGATTCCCGGGCTGGCAACTAATTTTTGGATAGTAGTTCTCATCGAATTTCCATCTAGCCCTGTTGTCAATGTCTGCAGTAGCAGAGGTCTTCGGGGTGATTTGCAGCATTTATTTAGGATTTTCGTTCAATAATAATTATATATTAGTTAGCATTTGAATAAATGCATTCTCTATTTAATTCCATCTGCTATTAGAACTATTCAGGCTGCACTTGAATGTGGTCCCAGAGATCCAAGGGTCCATTTCAGATGTCCCAGGGCCTCTGATATGCATTAATCAACAAATATTACAAACGAAATCACCTGCAATTACCTTTCTAGTCTCCACTGAACTCTGCAACTTGATTCTGGAATATTCGCGTATCCTTTAAAGCGTTTGCGGCACCCACTAACACAGGCCTCCTGTCACAACTAAAGGGAAGCTTCCTTTTGCGTCCGCAAACGTCGATTATTAGTAGGGCGCATGTCGCACTCGTCAGCACACGCATGCGTGGTGGCGAGAGAGGGGGAGTGAGTGAGTGAGTGATTGTGGGTGAGTGAGAGTGCGGAAGAGATAGTGTGAGTGATTGAGGGTGAGAGAGGGTGATAGGGAGTGAGTGAGAGTGATGGAAGGTGAGTGAGAGTGGAAGAGAGACAGTGGGAGTGATTGAGGGTGAGAGAGGGTGATAGAGGGTGAGAGAAGGTGTAAGAGGGTGAGAGAGTGAAAGACAGTGTGAGAGACATTGAGAGTTATTTAGGGTTTGATTGATTGAGTACTTACTTATGTAGATTACAATATATACTGGCTTATACACTTACAACAATAGCTTACAATACAGCAAAATTATAGATGGATTTTCATAATATGGACTAAGAAAATAATTATTGAACTTTATATGATATGAAAAAGTCATTTGTAATATAATAACTATAGATAATTATAGTGTTATGCATCTACATAAATTGGCGGAGCTTTGGACATATCAATGTTCATTCTTCGGAAAGAATATTAAAAATATCCTCCCCACTAACTCTCTACCAAAGGAGGATGAGAGAGTGAAAGACAGTGTGAGAGACATTGAGAGTTATTTAGGGTTTGATTGATTGATTGATTGAGTACTTTATTTATGTAGATTACAATATATACTGGCTTATACACTTATAACAATAGCTTACAATACAGCAAAATTTTAGATGAATTTACATAATATGGAAAATAATTATTGAACTGTTTAGGATATGAAAAGCAATTTGTAATTTAATAACTATAGATAATTATATTGTTATGCATCTACATAAATTGGCGGAGCTTTGGACATATCATTGTCCATTCTGACATTGGGAGAGAGAGAGAGAGAGAGAGAGAGAGAGAGAGAGAGAGAGAGAGAGAGAGAGAGAGAGAGAGAGAGCGAAAGAGTGAGAGAGTAGATGAGATAGAGAGAGCTAGAGTGATTGAGGGTGTTTGGAAGTAAGAGAGAATGAGTGAGTGAGAGAGAGTGACTGTGTTTGAGGGTGTCTGAAAGTGATGAAAGATGACATGAGGAAGACAAAGAGATATTGAGCGGATGAGAGAGTGAGTAGACCGGCACGAGTCAGGTGATTGCCCTTTAATATTGATCTACGATCCCCTTCAAAATAAAAGGGTATGGAACTCACGTGCTTGTATGGGCTAGGGTAGGGTATATAACTAGAGGGTTAGGTTAGGACACTGAGAGATTAATCCATGTTCTGTGGATAGCAGCGATCTATAGATTAATTGTATTGAGTTTTTTTATTAGAATAACTAGGCTACTACCTTTTATTCTTTTTCAAATATCATTGAGGTATCAAGATATGAAAAATTAAATCACATAATTATTACAGTCATAATCTGTTAAGTGACTGTTATGTTATTGCAATATGTACTGGAAATTTTCCATCATACTCTACTATAGTGAGGTCCACGTTATAATGGCAGTGCAGAAAGATAGGAGAAAAACGTTGCCGATCCTTTGTCTTGTCAATGCCTTCTATAGACGGTAGCTGATACAGGCTTATTGATGTAATATTAACGGTTTATACTCATTCAAAATAATCAATTATATTTTATTAAGCAAGGAATTATATTTTTCAATAATTTCATAATGAATTTTCATAATTAAGATGAAATATTTTGTTAATTATCAATTCTACATTGTTAAAAGACCATCTGGCAACAGAACGAAGCAAGAAAGAGAACGCGCTTTGGTGAATGATAGACAAGGATAGCAATACAATTGCCAATCAAAAACTGCCGTTATAACGTGGACCGCACTGTAGACAATAACATTTTCATTATAATGGTTTTGTGAAGAAATTAACATGATATGTGTTAGCCCGTATTCATAGATATATAACTCAACTAGCCGTCAGGCTCGCTTCGCTTGCCATATCCGTCTAGCCAGTACTGGACTCCCGACTGGATCGTCCAAGAATGAGATTAGCAGGCGAGCGGGCATTTTTATCATAATGTTAGGACGATCCAGTCGGGGGTCCAGACTAAACGTCTGGCTAAACGGATATGGCGAGCGAAGCGAGCCTTACGGCTAGTAATATAATATTCCCAGGAATAGCTCTGATTGAGGTAGCAGTGCCCAATCAATTTTTCTGCGATAAATGCATTTCAATCTTCAACTTGGTGCCAACCTAACAAAGTCAACTCAACTTAATGCCAACCTGAAAAAATTATTAATATTTAGTTACCAGTTAAAAACTGTTTCGAATAGGTACTCTCTCTAGATTCTAGATTATTGTTCTATATTAACATAATTATGGTAAGGACATTTTGCAATTATAATTAAGAGAATAAGAAGAATATACATGCTAAAAGACGAACTTTAAACCCTTAAAAACCACCCTTAGAGTTAAAATATTGCCAAAAGATTTCTTAGTGCGCCTCTAAAGGGCCAACTGAACATACCTACCAAATTTGAACGTTTTTGGTCCGGTAGATTTTTAGTTCTGCGAGTGAGTGAGGGAGTCAGTCAGTCAGTCAGTGAGTGAGTGCCATTTCCCTTTTATATATATAGATTGAGAAGCTGTTTTTCATATTGAAACTGTCAAGAGTAACACGATAGAATTTCATTGTACTGAATTTCATTGATTGAATTCGATTGAATTTTCATGTATCTCAAATAAAATAAAATTTCCAATTGATTTCTATACTAGAGAAACATCATCAGATCCTACACAGTGGGACCATAAGAAATGGTTATGGAATATTCTAGAAAATCTTGGATAAATTCAGAAACACACCAGCTAAATCCTTATCGTATGGGGCGTAGCGTGGAACACAACTTTCGTGTAATTTAGTATTTTTCAGACTAATATTTATCTCTGTTTTGTGACGTTGAATTACATTTAAGCGTTCACAACTTTTCGTCAATGTCATGACAAAACACAAATTTCAGTGTAGATAACAATGGAAAGTAAACAGAATGAAAAGCGAAAAAGTGATAAGAAAATTAAAAAAGCCCGCATGCGTTTTTGTCGTCACATGTGGTTTCTGACAACCGACGCTTGACTCTTATCATGATAGTTTTATCAGTACAACGAAAAACGTACTACTGTACAACGTACTGAGTTTTCTATCATATCAAGACAGTTTCAGACACGTGTAGTGTTGAAAACAAACTCATTTTTATTTATTTTACCAGCCGTCAGGCTCGCTTCGCTCGCCATCCGTCTAGCCAGGGGGCGGAGCCCCCTGGACCCCCGACTGGATCGGTCGACCAAGAATGAAATCAGCAGGCTCGCTTCGCTCGCCTGCATTTTTCATTTGAGCATTTTTATCATATGTTAGGACAATCCAGTCGGGCGCCAGACTAAACGTCTGGCTAAACGGATATGGCGAGCGAAGCGAGCCTGACGGCTAGTAATATAATATTTTCCAGGATTGAAGTAGCAGTGCCCAATCAATTTTTCCGCGATAAATGCATTTAAATCTTCAACTTGGTGCCAACCTAACAAAGTCAACTCAACTTAATGCCAACCTGACAAAATTATTAATTTAGTTGCCAGTTAACAACTGTTTCGAAGAGGTACTCTATCTAGATTATAGTTCTATAGTAACATATGATATGGAAATCTCAATTATAAATAAGAGATTGGGAGAAGAAGAATATACATGCTAAAAGACGAACTTTAAACCCTTAAAAACAACCCTTAGAGTTAAAATATTGCCAAAAGATTTCTTAGTGCGCCTCTAAAGGGCCAACTGAACATACCTACCAAATTTGAACGTTTTTGGTCCGGTAGATTTTTAGTACTACGAGTGAGTGAGTGAGTGAGTGAGTCAGTCAGTCAGTCAGTGAGTGAGTGCCATTTCGCTTTTATATATATAGATTTCTCTTTCCAGTATTTCCTTGATGGAGGAAGTGAGAGAAGAATGGGAGAACTAGACCAGTAGTTCTGTGAACAGTAGACCTCGCGCTCAGTGAGTTACATTGACCTGTTGTTATGTTTTCTCAAAAATTAATAAATAATTTATCTATTTAAAATGTCTAGCAAAAATCCTAAATAAACATAGAGCTTTCCGTCCTATCGTACCGTGACGTGTCGTCCCGGAATGTGAGTGTGAGCGCTGTTATCAGGTCTGGCTGCAACTGTTGTAGACAGTTGATGGAAAGATTCATTTTCAAGATGTTCGATGTTTTTGAACAGGTAGTATTATAGTCAACTGTCTAATAACGTTGAAGGGAAGATATATTTTCAAGATGTTCGATGTTTTTGAACGGGTAGTATTATTGAGCGAGCGAAGTGAGGTCGAAGATTCAAGTCGACGGTTTGGTATTTCTCTTAATGTTTAAATGTGTATATGTTTATATGTTGCGCATTTACGGTGAAACGCGGTAGTAGATTCTCATGAAATTTGACAGATATGTTCCTTTTTTTAATTGCGCGTCGACGTATATACAAGGTTTTTGGAAATTTTGCATTACAAGGATAATATAAAAAGAAAAAAAAGCCTCCTTCATACGCCAATATTAGAGTAATAAATCTGGTGTGGCGCACTCACACAACTTTCCTTGCCGTTATGAAAATTGATCACCTGACGCTAGTGTACACGCGCATCTCAAGTCTACTTATAAACAAAGATCTGAGCCAGCTGGTGACAGGACAATAACGCTGTAGACATACAAGGTCTGCTATCTCTTCATAGTGAATAATTTAATAGAATCAACAGTTCGCAATTTGATAATTACATTTTCTCGTACTTCGAGCTTATTTTCAATTTTATGTAAAAATGTTACTGGAAATAAATTGTAGAGATTTTCATGCTGAATCTTTTCCACTCGAAATTTTTTGTTCAAATTGTATCTGAAGCCTGATAATTGGGAATCTAGATTTAAACTTTGCATAGATGGGGCGGAGCTCCTGGAATTTTCACAGATATGAGACCTTCCTCTTTCTTTATTACACTTCCTTCTTCTAGGTCTTTCTTTTTGTTTTGTATGTATTCCCCTTCCTTGTACTTTGTATTCTTATTCCTGTTCCAAATACAAAATTCAAATCTCCAAATTTGATGTCGCAATTAACAATATCAATCATTGAATCCAAAACACAATAAACAGTCTTTGAAACTCAGTACTGCATCGTCTGATATAGCAGCAGGTGTAGATTACACCTAATAAAAAATTAGTCACACCTTTTTCAAATTAGTGTCACAGACATAATTACAATAATCAGTTACCTCACTGTTGAATAACCATTGAGAGCATAGACACACGTGCCATACTTTTTTCGTAATGTTCTCTCTTTATTTAATTCACATTTCTCTCTTCTTCTGTCAATCACTATGACTCCACTTGATTATTAATCACTATAATTCGGTTGACATCACTGTTTCGTAATGATCAATATTCGTCATTGTCTTAAACATTAGTCATTGAATGATCAATCATTTATTGTACAAAGAAACGTTGTACATAGTTCTATAGTGAGCTCCACGTTATGAGACAGTGTAAAAAGATAGGAGAACAGTGCTGCCGATTCTCTGCCTTGGCACTGCATTCTATAGAGGATAGCTGATACCGGTAAATTCAATCAAATATTTGAAATTTTGAAATTTGAAATTTATTTGCCAAAAAAATCATACATTACAAAAATTTGAGATAAACAAGTCTAACAAAAACACAATATCTTAAGCTAAGAAATAACAAAACAATGATATTGACTGTTCATTGTTGTTGAAAATGTACTTTGTGAAAATATTTTAGGACTGAAGATGTTGTTAAGTGAACAACTACAAGACTTAACTTATTTTGGACCATGTGTAACCTCATCTAAATTTGGGAGAGGAATAGCACAAGTTACCTTATTTTTCCTCTCCCTATCATTTTGATGATGTACTTATTGTATCAATCAAAAAAGAATTATATTCTATTCGTCAGGAAAAAATACTTTTTTATAATTAAATAATGAATTTTCGTGATTGAGATTAAATATGTTGTTAGATAAAAATAATTGACCGAGCGAAGTGAGGTCTAAGATTCAAGTCGTTGCGCATTTACGGCGAAACGCGGTAATAGATTTTCATGAAATTTGACAGATATGATCCTTTTTTAATTGCGCGTCGATGTATATACAAGGTTTTTGGAAATTTTGCATTTCAAGGATAATATAAAAGCAAAAAGGAGCCTCCTTCATACGCCAATATTAGAGTAAAAATCAGACTATAGAATTATTCATTATAAATCAGCTGACAAGTGAGTACACAGATGTGTGGAGAAGCCAGTCTATTACTGTATTTCCATAAGGTCTATAGTTTCAATCAGGTACTTGTGAATGAGAATAATGCGTGAGGTCTACTGTTCACAAAACTACTAGTATTTTACAGCTGGCTATACGTCAGCTTATGAATTTCAGGGATGCGATATTTTGATTTTCCACAGAATCACTCGCTCACTTTTTACTATCCATAGACGACGAAATTCTCAGCTGTTTCAGCCAAGGAAGAATTATCATTTTAATGTCGTTCAGCGAGTTTTCCCAAGGATGAGACCTAGTGCAATCGAATTTTCATATCATAAACCTACTAATTCCAAATTTCGTGAAAATCGTTAGTGCCGTTTTCGAGATCCGGTGAAATACAAACATATATCTTAACATATGAACAGAAATTGCTGGTTTAATAGTATAGGATAGCAGGATTTGTAATAAAGTATACTGTAGGTCGGTAGGTCTGTACTATGGGTTGTGTATCAATGTGACAAACATAGTGCCGTTTGCACAAAAGCCGGTTAAATTCTAATCGTGATTAATTCCACAAGAACCAATCAGAGCAATCAATTGTCTTATCAAAAAAGCATTCTCAGATTGGTTTTCGTGAAATTAATTACATTTAAAGTTTAACCGGCTTTTGTGCAACCGGCACAAAGAATATCAATATTTTGTGAATCGTCAAAGTTTTACATTTTTTTCAAATTCAAAATTATTACATTGTTACATATGACTTCCACTTCAAAAAGAATCACATAACCTCGTTTTCTCAATCGAAAAAAAATCCAAGAAAAGGGAAACAGTTGACATTTTGACTCATTGCTCACTCTACTTATTCATGAGAAATAGTTGGGAATTATTCAGATTTATTAATATATTCGCTATCACTGCCACAACAATGGAAAACTTGAATTGTAAATGACTCACGATTCACAACCAAAGTCATTGTTTGACATGAGCTTTGATTGATTCATTCTACAGCGTGATTCACAGCCGACTGTCAGCATTGTTTCGAATGGGAAGCAGTTTGGTTGTATATTAGGAGTGTTAAAAGTTAGAGGCGGATTTCACAATAGACGAGCAATTTTTCAAACGATGAGTGATGTCTTATCGAAGCTGAAAAGTCGTTTCAATGGACATCTGAGAGACACGACTTGAATTTATTGAAAACTAGAGTCGCGAGAATAGTTATTTGTGCAACTAGTGCGCAAAGTGACAGTTTGCTGCACCGAAAGAAACGTTTACGCCCGAGCCGTAGGCGAGGGCGGAATGGTTTCTTGAGTGCAGCAGAGGAACTTTGCGCACGTATTTCACATTTAGTTTTTCCTACAGTTACCATTGAATATGAAAAGTGGGTAATTATGGTAAAATTGCCTGAAATCCATCAAATGTTTTCTGTGTAATTTTATTATTGATAAAAACCTAATCCTAAAATCCTAAAGTCCTCGTTGTCCTTGGTTATAATATATAATGAATAATAATTAGCGCGTTGTGCTTGGTTGCACCTCTGCTCACTATAGCAGCCACAGCAGTCACTGTTACCAACTTCATTTTGATTTTGCTGCACTGTTGCTCCATATAACCTACTAAGTATTTTGCGTTGTCATGTTGCAAATCTGGAGTGCAGAAAAATTTTTCCCGCACTAGAGCGGAAAAGTGATTCTTTGCGTTCTGTAATCAGTGCAGCAATGGTCACTTTTTAACGTAACTGTAGGAAAATTTGATTTCTTGTCAATTGATATTGCAATGTGAATTATGACAACAAAAATAATAATGATAGATATTAATAAGCTGTTTGTAAGTCGGAACAGGCATTAACCTAATCCTTGTACGTAAGATGATGATGAAAAATAATAATGTTGCTTAGCGGGAAATTAACTGAATACAGTGAAATCCACATTATTGAGTCAGTGGAAAAGAAAGACAGCATACTTTTTGTTAATTTTCTTCTTCCACCGCCTTCTGTAGTTATAGATGTGAATAAAGTAAATAGATGTGATTAAAGTCATCCGCTCCACATCGTATAGTATTATTGGTTGATTATAGAGGATAATGATCAATCATATCTCATTACTAGCCGTCAGGCTCGCTTCGCTCGCAATATCCGTCTAGCCAGGGGGCTCCGCCCCCTGAACCCCCGACTGGATCGTCCAGAAATAAGATCAGCGGGCTCGCTTCGCACGCCTGCATTTTTCATTTGAGCATGCTTCATTCCATCAGAAAGTCAAAGTACTGAGAAAACGCAGAAAAGCTGAGAACAACGCTGATTTTGGGCGTATCTTTGATGAAATATTACAAAATTTGTAGACCCTAGCTAAATCTCTGTACCAAATTTGAACGTTTTCTGTCTATTACTTGATGAAAGAACTGAGAAAACACAAAAATATTGGGCGTATCTTTGGCGTTATTTCAAATTGCTCCTAAAACAACATTATAACACCCTAGCTTAGCTTCTGTACTAAAGTTGAACAATTTCTGTTCATTTGTTCTCGATAAATCTGAGAAAAAGCAAAAAAACGCTGGAAAACGCTAATTTTGGGCGTATCTTTGACGTTATTGCAAATTCCTTCTAACACAACATTATAACACCCTAGCTTAGCTTCTATACTAAATTTGAACATTTTCTGTTCATCTGTTCTCGATAAAGCTGAGAAAACGCTAAAATAACGCTGGAAAAACGCAGATTTTGGGCGTATCTTTGGACATTTTTCTAAATCCGTTCTTAGTGCGCCTCTAAAGGGCCAACTGAACATATCTACCAAATTTGAACGTTTTTGGTCCGGTAGATTTTTAGTTCTGCGAGTGAGTGAGTGAGTCAGTCAGTCAGTCAGTGAGTGCCATTTCGCTTATATATATATATATATATATATATATATATATATATATATATATTATATAATATTCACCAAGAAAATATATCTATCAGATTTAGTCATGAATATTCATTACTGATTTTGAATATTATCGTTTTTATATATTTCAACACTTTTATTCATAGCCTTTTAACGATTTGCATCCATAGAGTTATTTGATTTGTCTAATAAATAATTGAATTTTTCTAGAACAAATTAAATTATTGCATTTTATTAATGACAAAAATCTAGCAAACCTAATGTTCTTTATTCTTTTATGATTCAATAATACATAATATTGTTTTAAATAGTTTGGTGGAGGACCAACAGACACAACCCAAAACTGTTTCTCCCCAAATTTTGATTCATTAAAATATTCCAGAAAATAGGTTATCTTTTCTCCACTTTATAAAATGTTGTCTTATTTTCTATGTTGATCGGATGCTGACTTTATAACTGGAATCTCACTATGAATCATAGTAGGACAACATTGTTCATCATCATCAGTGGCGCTACAACCCGCTACAGGTCTTGGCCTCCTCCAGTATTCGCCTCCAAGTAGTAGTAGGACAACATTGTTTACAATTTATTTATCAGTTTAATCATGATAAATAATTCTTCTTCATCATATTCTTCTTCTCATACGATAACTTTTGATTGCTTTCTCCAATGAGCTTAACTATTTATTGAAATCATTCTTCTTTCTCTCTCAGTCCTCATATCTATCCTATTATGCGTCATCTCTTCTTCTTCTGCTTCTTCTTCTTCTTTTCTTCTTCTTCTTCTTCTTCTTTTCTCTTCTTCTTCTTCTTCTTCTTCTTCTTCTTCTTCTTCTTCTTCTTCTCCTTCTGTCTCCTTCCTCCTTCTTTTCTTCTTCTTCTTCTTCTGTTCCTTCTGTCTCCTCCTCTTCTTCTTCTCTTCTTCTTATTATTCTTCTTCTTATTCTTCTCTTCTTTTTCTTCTTATTCTTCTGTCTCCTTCTGTCTCCTTCTCCTTCTTCTTCTCCTACTTCTTCTTATTCTTCTTCTTCTTTCTTCTCCTTCTGTTCCCTTTACTCTTCTTCTTCTTATTTTCTCCTTCTGTCTCCTTCTGTCTCCTTTCTCTTCTTCTGCTGCTTCTTTTCTTCTTCTTCTTCTTTTCTTTCTTCTTTTCTTCTTCTTCTTCTCCTCCTTCTTCTTCTTCTTCTCCTTCTTCTTCTTCTTCTTCTCCTTCTGTCTCCTTCCTCCTCTTCTTCTTCTTCTTCTTCTTCTTCTGTCTCCTTCTGTCTCCTTCCTCTTCTTCTTCTTCTTCTTCTTCTTCTTCTTCTTCTTCTTCTTCTGTTCCTTCTGTCTCCTTCCTCCTCTTCTTCTATCTTCTTCTTCTTCTTTTTCTTCTTCTTCTTCTTTTATCCTCTTGGTCTCCTTCCTCCTCTTCTTCTTCGTTCTTCTTCTTCTGTTCTTCGTCTCTTCCTCTTCTTCTTCTTCTTTTTCTTCTTCTTCTTCTTCTTCTTCTTCTTCTTCTTCATCCTCCTCCTTTCATTCATCTCCTTCTGCATCTTTTTTCTTGTATAAAGCAGTATTGCCAACCATACAGTAAAATGGCTCCAGCATTCTTCAATCCACTTGTCTCTCTCTATTTTGCCCACGCTGTCTGTAGCTGCTTCACGTTGGTCTGTCCTCATACTTTACACCTGCTTTCCATTAAGCCAATGCTGACCGTTCATAGTGGATCTTGAGGTGGAGTCCCCACGCTCCAAATCCATTTAAGGCAACCTTCGCCAACCTGCAATGAGTAGGCAGTGGGCAGTAGGTGAGCAAAGCACAATAATCCAGTCAAACGCTCAATGACTCATATCCACTTTAAACAACGTTCTGTGTTTATATAGCTATTTTGTACAAATAAATTCTCTTATTTCCTTCTAGTTGAGGAACGTACTGACTTGAGCACGCACGAAAACGCGCATTTCATTTTCCATCACCTGATAATAATATTTACTCATGCATGTACATTTTACATTAAATGTTTGAAATTGTTTTATTGGCAGAAATATAAAATTACAACATCTTAGAAATAATTGATAAAAGCAATACACATTTTACAACATGAGAAAATACTATTACAAAATAAAATGCAATGCCAATTGAGTATTTGCATCTCGAGGTACTAAACCTGTTTGAGATGGTGATATAAAATTCATATAAAACTATTATAGCGCTAAAATGTAGTTACTGAGGCCGACAGTCGCATATGAAGTGACACATATTACATAACAGTATCGATGATTTATCAATTTTAGCTTGGAAGTATATTGTACAATATTATTATGATATTATACAAGTCTACATGAGAATTCTAAAAAAATGTTTCGCATTTGTCAGTTACAATAAAATCATACAATCTGTCAGGTCATCAAAATCTCCGTGAATATTAAATACTGATGCTGCGCTTATTAAATCTGTATTTTAAATACTGTTCCTGAACAAATACAGATAAGAAAAACATCCTGAAAAAATCCTGTACAGATCAAAGACCTTAAAGAGATATAGACCCGCAATGCCTGTGCCTTCCCAATGCCTCACTTGAAATTGAAGACCGCCATTGGGGTATTTTAGCACGAGATATTATATCTATATATATTTGTAATACAATAGATCACAAAGGCAGTGGTGGCATTGGTATGTAATAATCTTATTGGTTGCCCCCTCAATGGCGGATTTCAATTCCAAGTACGACACTAGCGCTGAATGTGAGTCTATGCATCTTTAAGGTCTTTGGTACAGATCATGAAGTGTAAACATGTAAACATAACCTATTTTTGGACAATTTCTATCTAAATTTGGGGAAGGAACAGTTTTGGGTTAAGTGTTGTTCCTTTCCCAATTATTCATGATTGAGAATGATATTGTATGCATCAATGTATGAATAATAATACCCACATCACAGACTAAGCCTGCTGGAGAGTGACCCGTTTTATATGGGAATGAAAATATTTAATTCAATCCCATCTCAAATAAGAGAAATAATTGATGGCTTGAAGTAGTTCAAAAAAACACTCAGGGAATTCCTTATTGTATTGTGTCCGTATACAGGTTAGCAGAATTCCTTGTTGAATAATAATGTTTGATTGATGTATGTTATGTGGGATCTGTTGTGTTGAAATAGGAGGGATGGTAGATATTAGATTGAACTTTGACGTGTCATATACTGCGGGATCGTTGCTCCCTTTAATGCAGTTCAGTAATTGTGACGAACAAGAAAAGTAAAGTAAAGTAATAATAATAATAATATTAATAATAATAATAATAACATTCATTAATAATCAGCTGATGAAAAATGTAATGCGTGTGTTAGTGACGCTCAAGTCTGTACGCAGCTTTAGGTTCTAGGTCAAAGCCTATTCATGAACAATTATTTAAAGCATTCTCAGCCAATCACGCATTGGTTGTCCAGTAACCAATCACAAAGATGCTAGATCAGGGAGCAATAAAAGTGTTCTTTGGTGGGGTCCACGTTATAATGGCAGTGGAGAAAGATAGGAGAACAACGTTCCCGATTCTCTGCCTTCTATATCATCCTTATTTGAAGAGTTTGACAAATTAACGCAGAACTTGAGTTAGTGGCCTAGACCCGACTTGACATAAAACACTGGTGTGCCTTTTTGAATGATAGATGATAGCTGATACCAGTATAACTGATGAAATATCAACTATGCATTCTTGTTAAAACTAATCAATTGGATTTCATTCGTCAAGAACTTTCAAATTATTTAGAACTATCATAATTGAGGATGAATATTTTGTTAATTAGTTATATTTAGGCATTGTTGAATAACGTTCTGTCAATTTTATGGAGCTCCACAAGGATAGCGATATATGCTTCATTGAATAACAGAGAAGGACAGCAACACCAATGCAAACCAAATACTGACACTATAAAGTAGATATCACCATAGCACTTCTATTCTGTTATGAAAGGAATCGGTTCCATTATTAATCAGAGCAGGTTGACCTGAAATCACACCTCAAAATACAGGTGGATAAAATCCTCAGATACAGTTTCTGATAAATTGAATTAAAATAGGGAAAAGTACTATACAACAGTAGACATGAATTAAAATACAGGTTGATGAGAATTTCAGATACACTTTTATTTTTTTCAATTCATTCATTCATTCATACTACAAGTACACTATAAAAATGATAGGGAGAGGAAAAATAAGGTAACCTTGTGCTATTCCTCTCCCAAATTCAGATAACACATAGTCCGAAATAGGTTAAGTCTTGTAGTTCTTCAATATTCACAAAATTTTCAGTCCTCAAGTATTCTCACAAAGTAGATTTCCACATTTAGATGCTTTAAAACTAAACATAGAAGAAATATTTCTCATTATTATCATTAAAATGATAGGGAAAGGAAAAATAAGGTAACCTTGTGCTATTCCTCTCCCAAATTCAGATAACACATAGTCCGAAATAGGTTAAGTCTTGCAGTTGTTCACTTCACAAAATTTTCAGTCCTCAAGTATTTTTACAAAGTAGATTTTCACATTTAGATGCTTCAAAACTAAACATAGAAGAAATATTTCACATTATTATAACTAAAATAGGAAATATTTACATATTAAAAATATAATTTTGAAGAATTACCAAAAACAAACTTCCCAATTGATTGAATTAGAATGCAATACGTAGGGGAACTACAATGCAATTGGTGACATATATAAATTTGTGCCTCGAAAATATATGTTTTTTTTCAGTCTTCAACATTGTCTTGAAAGACGAAATGAATTAAATTTGTTCAGTTATTTTGTCATGGGAGAGTCAGACTTGTCATTTAGCAGTTGTCAAGAAAGGTAATTAAGGTGTAGAGCAATTAAGGGTCAGGCCACTTCGTGTTGGAAGTGATTTTAGTTCAGCTTCAATTATCTTCACAAACAATCTTCACTGGGAATTTCAAGGTTGTTTTAGATAACTACAGTCACTGAACACTATAATTATCATGGGAAACTAGAATGTAGTTGGTGACATTCTCAATTCTCTCTACTACTAAGAACTCTGAAGTACAGTAGCTGAATTGAAAAATTGTTTCTGTATACTCTGTCCAGACTGCGCTGAGCGCTGGAAGATTAAGCCGACCCACGCTCCTCCACGCGCAGGCACACAAGCACAAATCACGTAATTAGCAGTATTCTTTTGTAATTGGTGTATACCGTTGGAAATGTAATATAGTATATTTCGCACCTAGGGCCGAAAATGAGACTTTTCCGGCTCGAAATCGGTTTTCAAGTCCGAGGCCGTAGGCCGAGGACTAGAAAAGATTGAGAGCCGGAAAAACATTTGCCCGTGGTGCGAACGCTATTTTCGCCACACAGAGAAATAAACAATATATGTGAGAATAATTGGTTATTAAGCAGTTCCGAAAACAAAAGTGGAAGGTCATAGCTCTAGCTATTAGTATAGTTATTAGTATCTAGTTATTAAAGTATAGAAAACTGAAGAATACATAATACTTGGAAACCTCACAGAATCATATTGATTTTCCAATACATCAATAAATTTTAGTTCTATTAGGATCCTCCTCAATTTGAATCAGGCAGCCTTTTGTTTCCAATTCCAAAAAAAATACCTAAAATACTCGTTTCACTGGGAATTCGTGTCTGATAGTAGCCTACATTATAACGAAGAATATAAATTATTACTCATTTTATTGTGATCTATTCATGTTTTTCTTATGAAATTCAATAAATTATAGGCCTACAGCATGAAGACTATGTCCAATTCATTTGTACTGGTGGCAAAATTTTACATTGAAAATAATTATTTGATAAAATCCAAGTTCAATAGTAATGAAAACAAATTCCTTCAAAAAATAATTGATAATAATACGTTTCGAGGGAAAAAATTAAGAACAAAAAAATGGGAAGCATCGGGGATTTGAACCGAGGTACCATCGCTCGTAAGCAAGCTCCTTACCGCTGCGCTACATAGACGTTCGTAAATGGTAGTCTTATAACCTGCTGATAAAAATACACACTTTGGGCTATGGAACTTCAATTAGCCTACGGTAGCATGAATGAATTTGAACATTAATATTCTGAAAAATCTAGAAGGAAAATAGAAATTTGGGCTTCAGGTGCACGAGATTGATATTTTTAGAATCTATGTTCAAAATTTGGAGATCTAAATCATTCCCGTTTTTCCGGTATGCAATCCACAAGTTGACTGTTTTGATGCGAACAAACACAACCCCACTCTCTCTTATTAATATAGAAGAAAAGATATCTTACCTCTATTTCATTCATCCAAATAAAATGATAGTATATTACTGCAGAATACTTTATTCAATTCTAGAAGCATAAACTGATTCTGTTTCATAAACTATTTGTTAAAACGTTCAGCACCATGGATATTGCCCAAGTAGTTCCAAAACTATCCACCAGGTTTTGTGATAAACGCAGTACTATGTAGAGATGGGAAGTTCGGATCACTTTACTGATTCAGGTCAGTCGTTCACGTTCACTGTCGCGACCCGTTGCGACCCGTTAAAAAAAGCAAAAAAAAAAAAAAAAAAAGGTTCACCACAGTTGATGTGTAAAAACAGGGGTTTACCCCAGTTGATGAACGGGTCAAATGAACGGGTTTTTTGAATAAATGTGATCCGGATCACTCGTTCACCTTAATGATCCGTTCAATTCGAACGGGTCATGACCGAACGACACATCTCTAGTACTATGAGGTTTGAGGTTAGATTCTATTATACTCTGAAAATTGAATTTGAGTAGTTTATAATATCTTATTTGTATTTCATTCATCCAAATGAAATGATAGTATCTTATTGCAAAATACTTTATTCAATTCTAGAAGCATAAACTGATTCTGTTTCATAAACTATTTTGTAAACCCGTTCATATCAAATCAGAATCAGCTGTTATTCAAGGTCATTTTACAGCCCTAGGGCCGTAAAGTTTTACCGGCCTGGTCGGAAAACAATCACTTTTGGCCACCATATGACGCACGTAAACCAGCTCATTACATCCAAGTGGGGCGAAAAATAATAAACATATGATTCTCATTACAGCATACTCTACTGTAATTAAACCATATGTTACAGTCTAGTATGTTTCCTAGTTCCAAAATAGGAACAGCAAAACTGCTACAAAAAACCACCTTAAGCACTCCATTCCTGATTCGGAATTTGTGAACTAGGATATGTTCATAGGATGCATGCAGTAGCTTCAGCACAAGCAGGTAATGTTTTCTATTTCTCAACTATTCTTCTATAAATTATCATGACAAAAAATAGTGTACGCTACTTGGACGTGAATGTATTTTGCAGTACTCGAATGAAATTATAGTCTCGGCTAACGCCTCGACTAGAAACATCATTATCGCCTGCAAGAGGCCCCTTCCCGACCATGTGACGTAAGATACTATTCTGCAAGTGAAGAATCAGTAGTACCATGTAATAATTGTAAAAAATGAACAATTTGTATCCATGTTCAGTTCATTGTGTGAAATGTACTACTTTCTACTCAAGAGCTGAATTATACTATGTATTTAAATAATATCTACAATAATAACAGTGGTGACAGTAGTTGTAGAACATACTTAATAACTATGACTGTTCAGCTTCAACTACTAAACAGCGATGGGAATGACTTCTCCATAGTCTTCTCCTAGTCCCGTATCTATCAGGGAATTTGATCTCTTTCCGACTGCTCGGTCTGGTGGGCAGAAGGCGTGCCAAACCCACACACCGATTATGTTTCAACCTGTGAGATTTACCACTGATTCAACTCTGTGTGACTGACGAAAACTTTGATTCTCAACCAATTTATCAACACTGATTGATGTTCAGTAGTCTTGAAAATTAATTCGAATAAACGTATAAATAATAAGTTAATTATCATCTAAAACTACACCAAAACCAGCTGTGTACCTTGTTTGATAAGATTTATGTGAATTTTCAAAGTTGTAAAGTCCTTTAATAAAATTAGTAGAATTGATGGTGATGTTGTGAAATCTCTCCATAATAAGAAAACAAAGATATTAAATTTAGATATTAAAGATAAATAAATTTTTAGTGAAATTTGACAATATCTTTGTTTTCTTATTATTGTAAAGTCCTTTTTGAATCACTTGGTATGTGATAAGGAGGCCTAGATAGTCAAGAGACTATAGAAAAATGTTAGTCGATGTAGATACTAGCAAAAAATTTGAGATTATTTATTCTATCTGTCTATGATACTAGTTTCTTTTAATCACCTGTGTACTATCAGAGGAGATACACTTCTTTCTATTTTCTTTGATACTATTGAAGTTTTCCAGCTAGCAAATTCTTGGTTACTGATTAGTTGGTTGGAGATTCAAACTAATATAGATTGCTTGTTCCATTCATGCCACTTCTATCCGCTTATTCTTCATTCCTTCCAATCTATTTCTCTTTATTCAATTCCTTCTGTTTTTATATCCCTTAATATGCGCCTTTCTATTACCTTTCTGAAAGAAATAGAAGATGCATGAATAGGAAGGAGAAGATGAAGAAGAAGTAGAAGATGAAGATGAAGAGAAAGAAGAAGAGAGAGCAAGAAAATCGACATAAACAAAACAAGAAGCATATAATCATATTGAGCGAGCAATTTCTGTATATTTATATCTGGTTATTTATTCAACAGATCTCCAAAACGGCTCAAACGATTTTCACGAAATTTGGAACATAGTAGGTTTATTATATAAAAATTCGATTGCACTAGGTCTCATCCTTGGGAAAACTCGCTGAACGACATTAAAAGGATAATCAATCCTTGGCTGAAACAGCTGAGACTTTCGTCGTCTGTGGATTGTAAAAAGTGGTTATTTATGTTCAACGGATCTCCAAAACGGCTCAAACGATTTTCACGAAATTTGGAACATAGTAGGTTTATTATATAAAAATTCGATTGCACTAGGTCTCATCCTTGGGAAAACTCGCTGAACGACATTAAAAGGATAATCAATCCTTGGCTGAAACAGCTGAGACTTTCGTCGTCTGTGGATGGTAAAAAGTGAGCGAGTGATTCTGTGGAAAATCAAAATATCGCATCCCCGAAATTCATAAGCTGACGTATAGCCAGCTGTAAAATATAAATACGATCATTTTAGAGAATTGTGTAAATATTATTTGTCTATCAATAAATAAAAATAATGAGCGAAGCTCGGTGCCCCGATATTGTGTGAATGTCTGCAAAAGATAAGTTACAAGAAGATCTATAAGAACAAGAAAATATCTATGTACTTCAAGATTTATTCTTGCATATTCCAGGCTTCTTCTTATGAACAAACATATTTTTTTATGAAACGCACAACTCAATCTGAAAATTTTAAATTTCCAAATCAATTATTTACTAGTAGTTCTGTGAACAGTAGACCTCACGCAGTTTTCTCATCCACAAGTATCTGATGTCACCTGCTCTAGTTAATTCAGTTGAATCACAATTCACAGTTGAATCGTAATTTACTCTTAAAAACTGTTATTTGTTTTCTCCAAGATGAAAAACTCACTTATGTTAATAAACTCAGTTCACGTTTGAATTTTTATCACATGTGATAATTTATCCAGTTCCGTGATAATCTTTCCATCTGATAAAAATATTTCTCAACTATTTCAAAACTAATTTTTTTCAATCAAGAATATTATAATTTCTTCAGCATTATCGAGTTCATTTAATCAAGTTTTATTCTATTTTCAATCACCTATTAAATTCGTTTCCCAAATGTGAGACTATTGATACTGATGGGCACGAATCATAAAAAATATTGAAATTCCACCTTATAGAAATAGCCACGGCCAGACATCTGTGTAATGTGAAGAGAATGAGTGAATAGATAAGATGAACAGTAGACCTCACGCAGTTTTCTCATCCACAAGTATCTGATGTCACCTGTTCTAGTTGATTCAGTTAAATCACAATTCACAGTTGAATCATAATTAACTCTTAAAAACTGTTACTGATATCAAGAGATATAAAAATGGATCTCCGAATCTGTCTCCTTAAGTGTTTCGTGTTTCCAGTTCTGTTATATGGCATGGAAGCATGGACCTTGAATAAATTATGTGAAAAGAGAATTCAAGCCTTTGAGTTTTGGACCTACCGCAGAATGCTGATAATCTCATATACAGACCATGTAACAAATGAAGAGGTTCTCAGAAGAATGGAGAAAAGGCCAGAGCTCATAGGTGAAATTAAGGAACGAAAGTTAAAGTATCTAGGTCACATAATGAGAGGAAAGAAATATTAAATATTGCACCTTATTATGCAAGGAAAAATAACAGGCAAGAGATCAGTGGCAGAAGACGAATATCTTGGTTGCGCAACTTAAGGGATTGGTTCCAGGGTACATCCAATGACCTATTCAGAGCAGCTGTAAATAAAATTAAAATCGCCATCATGATAGCCAACCTCCGCCATGGGACGGTACATGAAGAAGAAGAAGTATGATGATGACTTTGAACCAATGGCGGAGTAGCGATTCCGCTAACATGCTAACAGCCAATAAGAGTCGACAGAGGAGTGAGAGTAGGATTCGACCAATCACAAACCAACCAATGAGAGAGAAGCAAATTATTCGTCAAGAGCCGATGGGAGTGGAGTAGAAGCGTAAATAACTTCTTAAGGTAAGGTTCAGAGTGGTAAAAGATGTAAAGGGGTAAATTGCAAATCCTTTGTAGATGATAATATGATGTTCTTTCAGTAGAAAAACTGTTATTGTAACCATTCATGCAATGAATAATCCACTTGTCAGCTGATTGATTAAATGAATAATTCCATAGTCTGATTGATCCTATCTTCAAAGTGGAAGATAATATAGTGATATCAGAGTATGGAGGAATTCCTTTTCTTTTCATATTATCCCTAAAATGCAAAATTTTAAAAAACCTTGTGTATAACCATCGACGCGCACTTGAAAAAGGAATATTCATGCCAAATCTCATCGAATTCTATCAACGCGTTTGGCCGTAATCGTGTAACATACAGACAGACAAAAGAAAATCCGAGTTGAAACCTAGATCTCACTACGTTCGGTCAATAATCTATACTACTCCCCTCATTCTCCTTCCCTTCTCATTCTCCTCAATCATTTCTTTCCAGATTATTATTTTGTATAAATCAGCTGCCAACTATTTATAATAGTATGGCTCCAGCGAGCTTTGAATCCACTTGTTTCTTTGCCCACGCTGTCTGTGGCTGACTGTAGCCCACTCAGATTTCCTCTAAACTATCAGAATTTCTCAATTCTAAATTAATTTAAATTTTATTGTTTCCACTAATACTCTGTGTTCCAATACACTCTACATAGTAACCATTGTAACAGGAATATTATGTGAATGTAGTGTCTACTATGTACTTTCTAGTGTCAGATTTACTCTAAACTATCAGAATTTCTCAATTCTAAATTAATTTAAATTTTATTGTTTCCACTAATACTCTGTGTTCCAATACACTCTACATAGTAACCATTGTAACAGGAATATTATGTGAATGTAGTGTCTACTATGTACTTTATAGTGTCAGATTTACTCAGATTTACTCTAAACTATCAGAATTTCTCAATTCTAAATTAATTTAAATTTTATTGTTTCCACTAATACTCTGTGTCCCAATACACTCTACATAGTAACCATTGTAACAGGAATATTATGTGAATGTAGTGTCTACTATGTACTTTCTAGTGTCAGATTTACTCTAAACTATCAGAATTTCTCAATTCTAAATTAATTTAAATTTTATTGTTTCCACTAATACTCTGTGTTCCAATACACTCTACATAGTAACCATTGTAACATGACCAAAATGTGGTTGAAGTGTCTTTTATGACTCGTACTTTCTAGTGTCTTTTAAATAGTCCCTTCGTATATATTCTCTGTCGCCCTCATGTACTGTGAGACTACTTATACGTATACCATGTTGGTGTCTCTCTCTTGTATAGGTGTCACAACGGTATGACGAAGAACACACATTTTACACGCTGCCGACCCTCATTTTACGATGTTATCTGGTGTCTCCTTGCTAGGCCTACAAGAGGTAATTAGAAATGAAAACTCGGCTCAGATTTCATGAGAATTAAATCCTAAAGACTTTCTCACCATCCTACAGTAATTAGCTAGCATTTCAAACGTTGCGAGGCCAATTATTACTACTTGCTTGCAAGTACCTCTATAGCAATATTCACTTTAATCTGTCATAGTTGGTCGAATGGGGACCATTGATGTTAGATACAAGAAATGGTGACAGTTTTGAGTGATGTCTCATTAAAGTACTATCACACTGATTTTTGACATGAATCTTCAATTGATTTTTATTTATACCTTTTCGACATCAAACACAACAAACGCGAGAAGAAATTCTCAGGAGTTTTGAGAGAATCTAAATCCCAGACTTTTTCAAAATTTTCGATGTATTATGAAATTCTCCCAACATTTTCAATTTTTATCGTCATATTAATGACTATCTAATGACCAAAAAATTAAGGTTATTAAACATCTCAAAAGCCTTCGATAAACATCTTCCCACACTCTCTTAATTATTATCTCTTCATTTTGAAGAAGAATGGAGTAGATCAAAACTTGATATTCACATATTTTTTGTCAGTTCTAATCACCTTCATCTTCATGATCATCATCATCATGATCATCATGATCATGATCATCATCATCATCATCATCATCATCATCATCATCATCATCATCATCATCATCATCATCATCATCATCATCATCATCATCATCATCATCATCATCATCATCATCATCATCATCTCATCATCATCATCATCATCATCTCATCATCATCATCATCATCATCATCATCATCATCATCATCATCATCGTCATCAACATCATCATCATCATCATCATCATCATCATCATCATCATCTTCTTCTTCTTCTTCTTCTTCTTCTTCTTCTTCTTCTTCTTCTTCTTCTTCTTCTCCACCTCCTCCTCCTACTCCCCCTCCTCCTCTTCCTCCACCTCCGCCTCTTCCTCCTCATTTTCCTCCTGATCTACTTTCAGCCTACTTCATTTTATTAATCAATAACTTGATCTTATCTACCTATATAATTATTTTTCTTTATCAATTTTTGTTTTTCTCTTAAATATTCATATTAATTAAAACTTTTACAATATTTCCATTAATCCTTAGTTTAATTAATGAAATTAACGTTTTGGTGGAGAGTTAGTGGGGAGGATATTTTCAATATTCTTTCCGAAGAATGGACATTGATATGTCCAAATCTCCGCCAATTTATGTAGATGCATAACAATATAATTATCTATAGTTATTATATTACAAATTGCTTTTTCATATCATATACAGTTCAATAATTATTTTCTTAGTCCATATTATGTAAATTCATCTATAATTTTGCTGTATTGTAAGCTATTGTATATAAGTGTTTAAGCCAGTATATATTGTAATCTAAATAAATAAAGTTCTCAATCAATCAATCAATCAATCTCCTTCTCTTCCCTCCTCGTCTTCTTTTATTCCTCAAATTCTTCTGTCTCTTCACTTTCTTGCTCTTGCTCCATGTTCAACGTCCTCTCTACTAAACATTTTTTCTCTATTTTCTTGTGTTCTGGCGTCATTTTCTTTGTGAAACCTACACACAGTCTACGTTTCCCGATTAGGAGATTCTGTTTTGAAACCTCCTCGGTAAACGCTCTTGCGACCTTGCTACCCACATCTCTTCACCGTCCTGTTTACTTTTCATTCTCTTTCTCTTTTTTGTGGTCTCTTCTTCTCTCTTGTCACAAGTATTCTATTTCACTCACTTTGTGTGGGTATGCTACCATTAATCAAAGTGTATAATATACGTTTTTCCATAATGTAATGATGTGATTGTACAAATACTGAAACCTATACCCTATCTAAAATCTAAATAAAGAAATTGATATGGTAATGAGAAGAACTATAGTGAGGTCCACGTTATAATGACAGTATTTGTTCAACTTTGGTTTTGCTATCCTTGTCTATCATTCGACAAAGCCGGTGGTACTATCCTTTTCTAGGTCCACAACGATGCCAATTATGTTTTTAACAGTGTAGAAATATAATTAATTAATGCAGAGAATCGGCATCGCTATTCTCCTATCTTTATCCACTGTCATTATAACGTGGACCTCACTATAGTCTATTTCACTGCTCATGATATATTTGTGCTGAATACAATACCAAGTGTTTCAATGTATCATCAATACTAGTAGCTCTGTGAACAGTAGACCTCACGCAGTTTTCTCACCCACAAGTGTCTGTTGTGTGAAGTGTCAAGTTTCACCTGTTCTAGTTGATTCAGTTAAATCACAATTAACAGTTGAATCATAATTTACTCTTAAAAACTGTTATTTGTTTTCTCCAAGATCAGAAACTCAGTTCACGTTTGAATTTGTATCGCATATGATAATTTATCCAGTCCCGTGATAATCTTTCCATCTGATAAAAATACTCCTCGACTGTTTTAAAATCATTTTTTTTTATCAAGAATATTATATATTCTCCTCTGCATTATTTAATTCATTCAATCATGTTTTATTCTATTCTCAATCACCATTGATTTTTTTCAAAAGTGAGAATATTGATACTGATGGGCACGCATCATAGAAAATATTGAAACCCCACCTTATAAAAATAGGCACGGCCAGACATCTGTGTAATGCATGCAATGAATAATCCACTTGTCAATATTGATTATAAATAATTCTACAGTCTGATTAATCCTATCTTCAGAGTAGATGATAATATATAGTGATATCGGAATATATAGGAAATTCCTTTTCCTTCCATATTATCCTTAAAATTCAAAATTTCAAAAAACCTTGTATATACATCGACGCTCAGTGAAAAAAGGAATATTTTTGCCAAATCTCATAGAATTCCATCAACATGTTTGGCCGTAAATGCGTTACATACATATAGACAGACAAAAGAAAATCCAAGTTAAAACATAGACCTCACTGCGTTCGGTAAACAAGCAGAGTAGCATATAACATTCGCATTTATAACTCATACACCCCGTTGCACAAAAGTTTGTTAACTATCAATACCGATTAAATTCCGCAAGAGCCAATCAGAGAAGAATTTTTCTCAGAAAAATCTATCTGATTGGTATCAATTGGTATATTTTTTTCGAAGAATTAATCACGATTAAAATTTAACTGGCTTTTGAGCAACCGGCACATAGAATCATCAATACTCGAGAGTTTTTTTCATTACCTGATAATACAATGTATTGTAAATAATTAGGGTTATTTTATTACTAGGTAATTGTATGGTAAAATTAATAATAAAACGTTTTCCAATAAATTATAGGCTATAAACTCCATTGATAGAAGTCGAAATTGATTGACGTATTAATCATTAGTTGATGATATAAAAGAATCGAAGATTCACATTGTATGATTTAATTTAGTCATAACTAGTAGTTCTGTGAACAGTGGACCTCGAGCTCTGTAAGCTACATTGACCTGTTGTTATGTTTTCTCAAAAAAATAAATGATTTATCAATTTAAAATGTCTAGAAAAATTCTTAATAAACATACAGCTTTCTGTCTTGTTTCAAAAAGGAGCATACCTCTCAAATTTCATGAAAATCTATTTCTGCGTTTCGCCGTAAATGCGGAACATAAATATGAACATTAAGATAAATGCAAATACGTTGACTTGAATCTTGGATTTATATCGTGATGTTGTTCTATTGTCCTCTAAATTTTCGTCTTCTTTTGAAACTAACTGTTAAAATTTCTCATTTTCTGTGAATCTCTCTTCTTTTTTCATCGATTCTGTTTCACTCTATAATTCGTCACGCATTCTGCTTTCAGTTCGTTCAGAAGATCAGTGATCCAAAGGATAGATAGCAGAAAAAACGTCCATAAATCGGGGAACAGAAAAAAAGTGAAATAAATCCAAGGAATCGAACTCCTGAACCAGTAGTCAACCGTTACTAATGATGGTCTTAAACTGTGGTTAGAGTGATCTATCGATTGCACGTTTTCTTTACACCATAAAACCAGTAAACGACAAATGGACGTGGAGTGAAATACTGTAGAGGCTCTAAAATACTGTAGAGGCTCTAAAATACTGTAGAGGCTTTAAAATACAGTAGAGGCTCTAAAATACTGTAGAGCCCTAAAATACTCCACAATATTTTTCAAAGAGTCTAGAATACTCTACAATACTCTCCAGAGAGTCTAAAATATGGTCTTAAACTATGGTTAGAGTGATCTATCGATTGCACGTTTCTGATACACCATAAAAACAGTAATCGACAAATGGACGTGGAGTGAAATACTGTAGGCTTTAAAATACAATATTTTTCAAAGAGTATAGAATACTCGACAACGCTCTTCAGAGAGTCTAAAATACTCCACAATACTCTTCAGAGAGTCTAAAATACTCTACAAGACTCTTCTGAGAGTTTAAAATACTCTTCAGAGACTCTAAAATACTCTACAATACTCTTCATAGAGTCTAAATTACTCTACAATACTCATCAGAGAGTCTAAAATACTCTACAATACTCATCAGAGAGTCTAAAATACTCTACCATACTTAACAGAGAGTCTAAAATACTCTACAATACTCATCAGAGAGTCTAAAATACTCTACAATACTCATCAGAGAGTCTAAAATACTCTACCATACTTAACAGAGAGTCTAAAATACTCTACAATACTCATCAGAGAGTCTAAAATACTCTACAATACTCATCAGAGAGTCTAAAATACTCTACAAGCCTCTTCAAAGTCTAGACTCTTGAAAGATCCTGAAATACTCTAAAAGATGAGGCTGAGGATCGATTCACAGGGCAAATGAGTAAATAGTGGGAGAAATGGAACCAGAAGATAACAATAATAATAATATCGAGTGACCTGGCTGGCTCAGGTCTGGTGCCAGAGTTTTCAGGTCGCAACTGATCAATTTCAGGGCTTCTGAAACGACCTAACGACTGCTTTTCAGGCAGCCAGGAACCAAGAATAGTGTATAGACCATACTAATATATGACATATACTATGAATATATGCTATATACCATCCTTGGCCGGGACCGACGGCTTAACGTGTCCATCCGAAACACGAAAATGGAACCAGAAGAAAATAGTACGTGGAATATGTAGAGGAAATGGAGGAGCATAATGAGATGAATTAACAGGACAGAGGCAATGGGATGAGAGAAGACACAAGACATAGAATGAAAGAAAATGATGATAAAAGAGAGGAGAAAAAAAGTAAATTCGTATGGCTTCTGTTGGTGGGGAGTCCCTTGCGGGAAGGTCCCACCGCCTGAATATATAATTTAAGCCGTCAATGGGCCTTACGACTGTCATACTTCAGCCGGGACCGACAGTTAACGTGCCCATCCGATAACACGGGAGAGATCTGGTTAAAAAACTTTTGGTAATGAGAGGGTTTGAACCCGGGATCTCTGTGCTGCTACGCAAGCACTCTATCCACTAGATCACGGATCACTCCAAGAGAGGAGAAATAGATAGAAACTGAGGAGAAAGGGTGAAGAGAAGCAGTGGAAAGACAAATCGAATCAGAAAAGAGTTTGCTAGAGGTTGGTTTTTTGTGTAATTGCTTTTTGTGGTTGAAGAATAGATATTGAAATAAGATTTTGTGGTGATGCTTCTGTTGGTTAGAAGTGTGCAACTAAATTATTGGACCATGACAGACTGCAGCTTGTTTTTTCTCCTCTCTTCTTTCAACCCTATCTTTGTTCCTTTTCCAACTTGGTTTCAGAAGTGTTTTTCAACCATAGTCTACTTCTGTTCCTTTTCCCAAGAGTTCAAATGAGACTATTCAAACTAGTTTATTTATTTATTCATATGTTGATATAATTACAAATCATATGAATATGATCGGGATAGAACAACAGGCTAAAACTATTCTGTTCCCAAATGTTGATAAATAATGAAATGTCCGAAAAAATAGGTTATGTTCTTACTGAGGAAATTTAAAGTTCAAATTTCTATCCAAGAATATATATTAGCTAGAAATTTTGAATTCAGAATGATTAAAATACCAAATTATAGTCAAATTTTGCACTTAATATCACCGCACTTTGAATAGTTCCATCGGGCTAAGTGTGAATAGTTCCATTTAAACTCGTGGAATGAATATTTGCACTGAATCTGATGCGGACACTGATACTGATGTATGAAAACCTAGATTTAGCAGTGATTTGGCGAAGGAAGAAAATAATGACTTCCTATTTTTCTGTTTTTGACGCTATTTTCAATTCAATAGAAGTTACAATATTGGAAAATTGGTTTTCAAATTTTGGGCTTCTAATGCAGGGTTCAGTTCTAACTAGCATAGAGCTAGAAACACAAATTCTGTAGCATAGAACCAATACCTACTGTACTATTACTAATAGAGTATATACTATATACTAAAGTAATAGTAGGTATTGATAAAACATATAGAAATAACCAGACATATGAGAAGCATGATGAATCAGGTTTCTGGAAGTGTATGAATCAAATAATATATGTTACTTCTCATTGTTCTAGAGTTTTCAAATGGCTTCACCCAGATTTTTATTGATATTTGTTCAGGACAAGCATTTGCTAGTTTGATCCATACCCAGCCTGATAAGTTGAAAAATTTTACAACATGAATTATTTTCATTTACAGATGGAATTAAATAGAGAATGCATTTATTCAAATGCTAATTAATATATAATTATTATTCAACGAAAATCCTAAATAAAAAGACTTCTGCTACTGCAGACATTGAGTCTTCTGGGTGATTTACAGCATTTATTTAGGATTCTCGTTGAATAATAATTATATATTAATTAGCATTTGAATAAATGCATTCTCTATTTAATTTCATCTGTAACTGGTTGGCCGCTATGGCTTCGTATAAAATGAGCTCTGCTATCCAGAGATTGTCAGTTTGGTGTAAGGGTAAGCATTCCTGACTGGCAATTGGGAGGTGCCGGGTTCGATTCCCGGGCTGGCAACTAATTTTTGGATAGTAGTTCTCATCGAATTTCCATCTAGCTGTTAGCCCTGTTGTCAATGTCTGCAGTAGCAGAAGTCTTCGGGGTGATTTACAGCATTTATTTAGGATTCTCGTTGAATAATAATTATAATTATTTTCATGTATGAATGAAGGTTCAACCTTTATTCTTTATTCTTCATTGATTCATACAATAAGTACATCATCAAAATGATAGGGAGAGAAAAAATAAGGTAACCTTGTGCTATTCTTCTCCCAAATTTAGATAATGTTACACATAGTCCGAAATAGGTTGAGTCTTGTAGTTGTTCACTTCACAGATTCAAATCAAACACTTGAAAACATGAATTTCGTTATATAAATATATCTAAATTGGAGTAGATCATAAGTTATAAATTAATATATGGGATTAAGGATTATAAATTCAATGTTGTTTATTGTTTTCGACTTTTCAAATTATTTCTGGGTTTCTTCATTATGCCACTGTAAGGATGTCTACGTTCTCATTTCGATCACCCATTCAATTGAAGAGTTGATCTGCTACTGTACATTGAATGGAACAGTAATCAATAAATCTAATTACAGAACACAAATGCAATCAATATAATATCCAATCAAGACTGCACATCTAGATCTTCAATTATTCCAACCACCTCAAGCATCAATAAAAGAAAAGAATAAAAAGAGAAAGAGAATCAACATTTCTTTGTCTCTCTTTCTGAATCTGAAACGAATTTAGAGCAACAAATTTCATAGAAGAATCGACAAAAAAAGATGAAAGTGGAACACAATAATCATTCAATGTAGATCGATAGAAGAGGAATGTTATTAAAAAGAAGAAGGAGAAGAAGAAGAAGAGAAGAAGAAGAAGAAGAAGAAGAAGAAGAAGAAGAAGAAGAAGAAGAAGAAGAAGAAGAAGAAGAAGAAGAAGAAGAAGAAGAAGAAGTAGAAGAAGAAGAAGAAGAAGAGAAGAAGAAGAAGAAGAAGAAGAAGAAGAAGAAGAAGGGTGTAAACAAAAGTGAGATGAGAGGATGAAAATTTGATGACTACAATCAATCCAGACAGCCTGAAGCTTATTGGAATCAATTTCAAATTTGATTTTCATTCTATTCAATTTTTACTATTTCATTTTCCTTTGCTGGCTGTGTATATCGTATTCTCGTATAAATATATTAGTTTCATCTATGTGTAAGTCATCTAGGGACTTCGAATATCATGTTTCCTATGTCAAGTTGTGATTCGATTTATTATTTACCTAGTCACCTAGTCATGTGTGTAGAATCATGTAGAACCTTTTAGTGTGTAGAACCATAGAGAAACAATAGCGTAAGTAGATATCCCATGGCATAGGGCGTATATGTCGCAAGTTTTACTGTTATCCCAAGCCGATAGTTCACATAGTTCTTTCCTATGCAGCTGTGTGACGCTGGTAGTCTCTCAAATTGTGCCGTTCATACACTTACCCCAACAGAACAGTAAAAATTGACAATAATCGACAGTAATCGGCTTGAGATAACAGTAAAAGTTGCGACATAAATTCCCTATACCATGGGATATCTACTTAAGCTATTGTTTCTCTATGGTAGAACATAATATTCAGAGTATGACCCTGGTAGTCTCTCAAATTGTGCCGTTCATACACTCTCTCCCCCAACAAAACAGTAAAAATTGACAATAATCGACAGTAATCGGCTTGAGATAACAGTAAAAGTTGCGACATAAATTCCCTATACCATGGGATATATACTTAAGCTATTGTTTCTCTATGGTAGAGCATAATATTCAGAGTACTATTTATCTATAAAGCATCTAAGGTACTATCTTATAGTTTTCACCTTAAGTTCTATTCACCATAAAGTTCCATTTGAGCTTATAAATTCATGTGAAACTATTTTATCATAACCTGAAATTACAAAAAGAAAATCCAAAAATGCTGAATATGGCCCAACTGCTTCAATGTGAGACCCCACAACGTGAGAAGAGAAATTATTTCAGTTTCAAATAAGTTCCTCATGAAGGCTGAGGAGCCTTGAAGCTATTTTTCTCACTCCAAATTCCAAAATAGAATTTCTGTCTCCTTCCGGGCTTGAATTCTTTCCAGGATTGATTTCTTTTGTCCTTTCAGTTTCCACACACTCTTGTCTTACTTCTGTTGTCTTCTTCTTCTTCTTCTTCTTCTTCTTCTTCTTCTTCTTCTTCTTCTTCTTCTTCTTCTTCCTTCTTCTTCTTCTTCTTCTTCTTCTCTTCTTCTTCCTTCTTCTTCTTTCTTCTTCTTCTTCTTCTTCTTCTTCTTTTTCTTCTCTTCTTCTTCTTCTTCTTCTTCTTCTTCTTCTTCTTCTTCTTCTTCTCTTCTTCTTCTTCTTCTTCTTCTTCTTCTTCTTCTTCTTCTTCTTCTTCTTCTTCTTCTTCTTCTTCTTCTTCTTCTTCTTCTTCTTCTTCTTCTTCTACTCCTCCTCCTCCTCCTCCTCCTCCTCCTCCTCCTCCTCCTCCTCCTCCTCCTCCTCCTCCTCCTCCTCCTCCTCCCATCCTGTCTTCTTCTTCTTCTTCTTCTTCTTCTTCTTCTTCTTCTTCTTCTTCTTCTTCTTCTTCTTCTTCCTCCATTTTTTCTACTGATCTTTCTCTTAGAATACTTCATCGTATGTTTTTTTTCTTTTAAGCTACTTCTTCTTTTCTCCTACTTTAATCAGATTGCTACTTCAATGTGAGTCTTTTAATCTATTTTTGTCGGTTGGATGAATTCAGAAGTTCGCTTCAATCGCCTGCAGCGATTCGGAACAATACGGTTCCAAACCGATTTCAGTAGACGAATAATAGATGAAACAAATTTGACAATGAATGTGAAATTCGGAGATGGTTTGAAATGGATCTTACTGAACTGCTGCAGGGCGAATTGTTTTGTTTCTCATCTAGACGGCATTCTAACATCATTATTTTGATAGTTATCGGAAGATGAGAAGGAATGGTATTTTGGTAGGCTACTTCTCTATCAATTTACCTGCTCGTACAGATGGAATAAATATACAAGGAGATATAGTGAGGTCCACGTTATAATCGCAGTATGTGTTGCTATCCTTGTCTATTATTCGACAAAACAGATAGCGCTATCCTTTTCTAGCTCCAAAACGTTACCAGATTGGTTAATAGAAGAGTATTGAGAAATGTAGCAGTGGAGGAGTTGGATTTTGATGTGCATATTGAGGTCGTGACTCTTGAACAGTTTTGCCATCTGATTGAAAGCAGCCCTCGCTTTTTCTATTCTGCATTTTACCTCTTGAGAATGATCCCATTTCTCATTGATCAAGGTTCCCAGATACGTGAACTGTTGCACCCTCTCTATCGGCTTGGTGTTAAGCATCAATTCACATCCTCCCACTGCTCCCTTACTTATCACCATGAACTTTGTTTTGTTTACATTGATTTCCAAGCCATATTGTTCACTGACGCCTCCCATCTTGTTCACAAGCTCCTGCAGGCTGTTCATGCTGTCAGCGAAAATTACAGTATAATATCATAGAGAAACAATAGCGTAAGTAGATATCCCATGGTATAGGGAATTTATGTCGCAACTTTTACTGTTATCTCAAGCCGATTACTGTTGACTATTGTCAATTTTCACTGTTTTGTTGGGTTGATAGTGTATGAACGGCACAATTTGAGAGACTACCAGCGTCACACAGCTGCATAGGAAAGAACTACGTGAACTATAGGCTTGGGATAACAGTAAAAGTTGCGACATAAACGCCCTATACCATGGGATATCTACCTATGCTATCGTTTCTCTATGATAATATGTTGTTACAGACTCTAGATACTGTAGTTGGTGACTGTAGTGATTTTTAACCATGCTGAAACACCGGAGTGTTGTCTAAAAATATAAGGAATTTATTGAAACATTATATACATGTTTCAACTTCTATGGTATCATTTTCAGTGTGATCATCGACACTAAAAATAACACCATAGGTGTTGAAGCATATTTATGTAATGTTTCAATAAATTCCTTTCATTTTTAGACCACATTCCAGTGTTTCATTGTTGTTACAGAGTCCATTTTAGTTTTTATTTCCCTGATTTAACATAAAAAATGGTAAAGCACATCCAGGTTAGATCAGATGCGAAGTATTAAACACACTTGATTTAAATTCTCAGTTTGGACATAAACTAAGCAGCTATTAAATTTCTTCAGAAAATGTCCTTCTATTTTTCCACTAACTTGTCAAATTTCTTCAAAAACATTCTCCTTTTTTAGACTAGCTAGTCAAAATTAAAGTGAAGTCTGCATACTTTATATGCACTCAGGATCAAGAATAAGAAATAATTAAGCACATGTGATTCAAGTACATGTGATTTGGTAATTTGAGGTAATTTCATTTGAGTACATACATGGGAGGTAATTGACTTCAAGTAATCAAGCATATCAAGTTCCTGATCTAAGTACAACCATGTTATGACCATTTACTAACATCCTTCTTAAAGTATGATTTACGATGCACCTTATGTGAAGTTTTATTCATTTAATCACATACAAATACTATCCAGGTGAAAACAACAGGCATTTGCCCAAAACTGCTTTAGCCGGTTTGACCAAGCCACAACCACCTTTTAAGGTATTTCAATAATTTTCTACACAACTCTATATAATGAGTCCACGTTATAATGTTGAAGTTTTTGCACTAATTAGAGAATTTTGATTCATAAAAGGTAATGTGAAGTAGAATGTAAAGTAAACTATGTACCATACCATTTATAGTCAGTGCAATTTATAGTTAGTATCCTGATTATACAATTTAGTGAAACTTCATCAAAATAGCGATTTACTGTAAAATTCTTCTCCAATATACTTCAGATGAACCTTATTTTTTATTTTGTAACAATCTACTATCAATTTTATTCTTTATTTTGTTAATACAAAGTTTGTTTCATGTTTTCAAGAAAGGTTTATTATCAATCTATCCAAATTTAAAATTATTTGTTTTATTCTAATTTATTGAGGTCTAAGATTCAAGTCAACGGTTTGGCATTTATCTTTATATGTGGCGCATTTACGGCGAAACGCAGTACAGTAATAGATTTTCATGAAATTTGACAGGTATGTTCCTTTTCTAATTGCGCGTCGACGTAAATACAAGGTTTTTGGAAATTTTGCATTTCAAGGATAATATAAAAGGAAGAAGGAGCCTCCTTCATACGCCAATATTACAGTAAAAATCAGACTATAGAATTATTCATCATAAATCAGCTGACAAGTGATTACACAGATGTGTGGAGAAGCCAGTCTATTACTGTATTTCCATAAGGTCTATAGTTTCAATAAGGTACTTGTGGATGAGAATACTGCGTGAGGTCTACTGTTCACAGAACTACTAGTATTTTCAGATTGATGATTTGGTGTATAAATTGAAATGGCATGATCTATGTATAATATTTGGTTAATTTGAAACTAAATTAGGAAATTGAAGAAGTTTCGGGCAATTTCCTGTATAATTCTTTTCCGATCTTTGTATTGTTTGTGCTAACCTAATGAATAAATGAAAATTGAGTTGGTCAATTCTAGTTATATTCATTCCAAGTAGATTGTTCGGTTCACAAGCTTGTCTGTTCAAAATGAGTATAATGATGAATATATTATGATGTACTTATTGTATGAATCAATAAAGAATAAGGAATAAAGTGGAAACATGGAGCAGCTTATGTCACGAAGCCTGGTTTTGTAATATTGAATAATGTGAATAATGTATATTTTATTGATAATTGACCTTATTTTTAATAAGTAAAACTTTCTTACCCACAAGTATTGTCATCAGCTGTCGTTATGTTGGTATTCCTCATGTTGGATATCAGATCCTGAAAATAAAATTATATTTTAGAGAAATTAGAGACAGTTGTTAAATGTTTATAATTTGATAGAGTGTTAATTGAATAGGCCTACTAGATACTCATATAATGGATGAATTTTCTATCAATGGATACGAAGTCGAAAGGCAATGAAATGAATGGTAAGGTGACATTTTTTCAGTAGAGCCCAGTCCCATAAAAAATACTCAAACGAGAACTATAAAATGTTGATCAAGATATTCGAGAATTCATCAAACACCCATAGGCTATTGAGGTCCACGTTATAATGGAAGTGGAGAAAGATATGAGAACAACGTTTCCGATCCTCCCAATGGCTCTCCCTCCAAAATGTTCTCGCTTTCTCATTGGTCGATACGTTTCTCCACCACTCGTTCCTCTCTACCAATGGCAGCCTCGATTTGAGACGTGTTTGTCTTGAAGTTATTTGTTCTGAATTGAAATTATGTGGACTGGGTACAATATACACTTTTATTATTTATCAATTTATGACATTCTTTATTGTTATGGATATTTTCACAAATATATTGACATTTGACTTCATATTTATGTATTTATTTATACATTGATAGATACAATATAATTCTCATCTATGAATGCTTAGGAAAGGGACAAGAGTCCCTTAGGACCCTTAGGAGGGTCCTTTCCCAAATTTAGATGGAAATTGTACAAAAATAGGATACGTTTATCTTCGGTATTCTAGGCTTTAGTGGAGAAAACTTATAAGATTATTTTATTCTTTAATTATTGCTATAAGAGCACAAAGCAACTATCCGGTCTATGTCCAATGTTATACAATCTAGAGTGTAGACCGGCAAATATATATTTTCACTTGAAAAATTCACAGTAGAAGAAAAATGAATAAAAACTCAGTCCATCATGTAGTTAATAGAAAGCATTGAAACGTAAAACTATAACTTTGAATCTGTAATGGAAAATAATCAATTATTTGCATTCAGCACAACTTTTAAAGATGAAGGCCCTATCGCACAAAAGCCGATTAAATTTTAACAGTGCTTAATTTCATGTGAACCAATCAGTGAAGGATTTTTGAAAAGACGGCTTCTCTGATTGGTTCACGTTGTCACGTGGTAAATTAATACCACCAAATATTTTAAAATGAACTAATGAAATATAATAGAACTATAAAATTGGAAAGAAGGTTAGACCTAGTCAAAGGATAAATCAACTCAAATCAAGTATTATTAGCGATTAGGAGTAATAGCATTATCAACAATGATAAGAAAACATGTATAATTGTGATTTAATAATTATGAGAACCCATTGGTAAGATCAAAAAATTATAAAGCGGCTACTTATTATTAAAAATAATAAAAAATTATAAAAAATAAAATGCATGAACATTGAGGTTAGAGTACTTGTTTACATTTTGAAAAGAATTAGTCGATCTTGGATAAATCGATAATTATTAGAATCAATACTGAGCGAATCAGCTGATTATTCGATCAACCCATATGACAGGTTGGATTATATAAAATTTACTCATAAAGGATTGTTATGCATACTAAAGGAAGTCGATGTATAGAAATACAGACACCCATTATTTTTGTATAATATTATTATAATCTAAAAAAGCATGATAAATCAAGAGTATACAAAACTCATATAAAGACTGAATATAGTAACATCGCATGTTAGGATTTATTTATGAAATCAATTAAGATAAACACTCCATACATTTGTATAAGAATTCTTTTTTATTTAATTTTTTCTATTATAAAGCGAGGAAGCCTGATTCCCAAGGCAACCAATTGTATTGAGTCTATCAAATTGAAGGCCAATCAGGAGTAGCTTACAGATTATTTTGGAAGAGGCAAATTTTTCTGAAAACCTCCTTCTTCTGGCTAAGATCCAACCCGAGAGGATGCACATGGAGTTTAGGGTTTTTTCTTCTTCCTTTTAAAAATTTTTATGAACTATTAAGCCAAACCCTTTTTTAAATGTAATGTATTGTGTTGAATGTTAAATTATCTGTGAACTCAGTGCTGTCAAGGAGTTCGTAATTTGTAAAGATTCCCATAAAAATAGCTTAATTCGAAAGAAACTTATAAAAATCTGGATCACGCGTTAGCCAGCAGTGACGAAAAGGAGCCTACCTAATTAATTATTGGAAATAATTAATTCAATCCACGAGAACGTCTAGAACTTCAATTCAGTGAGTGATAATCAACGAGCTCGTTTTTTCTACGTCAGTGGGGGTAATTAATAATAAAAAAGCGCTATTCCAATTAATTTGAATTAAAATAAAAAGTCACCACGTGTTGAACAATATCACATAGTCCATAAGAACATTTATGAATTTATTTAAAATATGTAGGAAGCTTACTTCCATGCACAGCCCGAATTCATATAAATCCCTGAGATCTCATGTTTGAATATTAATTATTATTATAATTTTGTTAATTGAACAAAGACATCATATCAAACTTATAGACCGAACAGGTTTTATCTGCAGAATTTTATATTGATTGGAAGTATAAGTACCAATATTAAATATAATATATTTATGAATTGGAAACTCATTATTGGGAGTATTAGCAAAGCTGTGATAATTATTCAGATTTTAGAAATAGATTATTTAAGTGAATTATAGATATATTGAATATTTTATGCATATCTTTTTTATGGGAATATATTTTGTGTTTTTAGTCAGCATACAAATCGTAGAAGTTCATTTATCCTAGTTCATCTCGTGATATACAGTTTGAGCTGTTTTAATATCAACAAATATTTAGCAGCACTTAAAATTATTGAATCAAGTGATATTAATCTTATGCAGAGCACTCAATATTTATCATCCTTTGATGATATTCATCTCATATACCAGAATAAGTATATTAAGAAATTATATTAATAAGGTTCCAGTTATATCATATAAGGATCCAGAGAGCTTCCAGAACTGGCGTTGTAAGTTCTAAGGAATTTTGGAAGGGTATATTGGTGAATACTTGTATTCACGACGAGCGTTTTAAGAATCAACTAGAAACAACTATAGTTGGTCCTTATTCTCTAGTGATACATGGTTACTGATAATCAGTCATCAAATATTCTTTTATTTTCCGTATGGTATTCTTCAAGAACTTCATAGAAGCAGCGGTAAGAATTACCAATCACCGGTCACTGAACCTTATGGTGATTATTGTATTTATAAATTCATGTTTCTACCACTGAGCTAGAGCTGAGGTTTGAACCCAGTAATTTTGCGAGCCGGACGGCCTTAATTTTTTGTGAATTTATTCGCAAAAGAGGGAATTAGAGACTGCTCTTATAAATATCAGAACATCGTATCATCTGTGAAGGATTTACAATTACAACTTCACATAATATGGCTTCCACAAGTGGGACTCTATCATAGGAGATAACCCTCAGGAAGCACCATTTCACAAACGTGGAATATCAATCACTGTTAAAATTTAAGCTGCTTTTGTGCAACCGGCACAAAGTTTAGCTAAATACTTCCAGCTTGAAAGAATAAACATTGAATGTAATGAGACTTAGAGCCAGTTTCCGAGCTCCAGATTTAGGTAGTGAGTTCTAGACTTTAGACAGCTCGAGTCAGAAAACTGGCTTTCCTAAACGGGGCCTAGTCGCAGTAAATAGTTGCAGCAAAATAGTCGTTATCCATTGACACTTGATTGTGAGATGATGATGAAAAAGAAGAAGAAGAAGAAGAAAACCACGCAGGAGGACAGTTGGAATAAGATGAGAGAAATAAATAATACAAAAAGAAGAAGAAGAAAAAGAAGAAGAAGAAGAAGAAGAAGAAGAAGAGAAGGTTGGAGGGAGGTGAAGATGATAAAAGAGAGGAAGAGAAAGAAGAAGAATGTTTATTAATCCATTGACGCCAGACATGTTGGTACAAGAAAGTGTGGGTCCATTTTTATGGAGTGGGCCATATTCCACTCTTATTGAGGCCCATTAATTTGGTGTGAAGCACGTGAGTGAGAGTGAGTGAGAAAGAGATAAAGAGAGAGTGAGAAAGAGATAAAAAGAGAGTGAGAAAGAGATAAAGAGAGAGTGAGTTTTGAGGAAGAAGAGAATATTAATAGTTTGAAGCGCTTGAGTGTGT